>NW_028172464.1:15000-25000 GCF_963971535.1 Notolepis coatsorum
ATGGCCGAGGGGGGGCGTTTATAATTCCGTGGGCAGCGTTATACCATTCATCTAATGTGGGTCAAATGTTCATCATAGCAGTTAGTATCGTACACATTGAAAAATAACGCTGAATCTTACCGTATCTTCTCGCGCCGTTGGGCGATGAGCGTGGGAACAGACATTTTCCTATTATGGGATATAGAAATATCCGGTCCATTTCCAGGTTGTATAATAATATATACGTCCAAATCATGTTGTTTTTTTCGAGTTATTTGCAGCGATCGATGTTCACTGTGTGAAGACTGAGTCTCTCTAACACTAGCGAGTGCCCGAGACCCCATATGGAGTGAGTCCTACCGGGTTAAAGGTAACATCCGTTTTTTCGATCTGCCGATCGGTCTTGAACCGCTAGAGGATTGAGAGGAGATCACACTTGTGTCTCAGGGCCCCGGAAAGGAAATATGATTCCGATCACAGATTTTTGAAATATTGATATCAAAGACGAGTTTCGGCGTCTTCGGCAACTTGAGCATGGCGGGGAAGAGACGCCTAAAAGCGTCTTCCGGCAGTTAAAGTGTTAAAGACAGTAGTTTATTCAAGTCCAAGTGATGTCGATTAACTTCACAACTGCAAATACATGGGATTAAAAATCTATTTATATGGTTCTTCAGTGCAAGGGTTCAATTGTCAAATCTTCAAAACTAGAGTTGAATAAAAACATATAAATATACCTATTTATCTTTCTCTCTCTCTCTCTCTCTCTCTCTCTCTCTCTCTCTCTCTCTCTCTCTCGCTCTCTCTCTCTCTCTCTCTCTCTCTCTCACTACTGCTTTCCAAGCCATCCATTGTAGCTTTAAACATTCTGTACGATGAAATATCAGATATGAGCCATTAGCTTACAAGCATAATCTGGGCTAAGAGAGCAAGTGCATTAACCTCAATCTGACTGTGTTGAGATCACTCTAATGCATCGGCGTATTTAGACCACTATCACTGGGGCACGTGCCCCACTGTTGATCAGCTGTGCCCCAGTGATCGATCAATCAAGGTCCCAAAAAAAAAAAACGGCTTGCGTGTATATTTTCGGAGTTGCACTTCCACGTTCGTCCTGTCTCATCTGCGGAGATAGTGGGCGTGTTTTATTCTTTCTTTGTTTACTTGTTAAACTGTCATGGCGGCGCCCAGCGTTACACATGATATTGGATATCCTCATTATTTCTCTTTTGTTGAGCACAAAGAAAATAACGTCTTAGTTAAATGTAAATTGTGTCTTGGCTCAAAGAACCTATCTTACGTTACGAACGTTAATAACGACGGATTCAGTGGAAAATTATACCAAAGATTGCTTCGTTTTGCTTATAAAAACTACCTGGTGGTGGTCAACAAAAAACGAATTGCAGTATGCAAAACGTGTGGGCTCAAAAACAACTTCAAGCAACAACAACAAGCAACAACTTCCAACTACTTCGTTCGACATTTGAAGCTGCACAAATCGGTAAGTAACTTGGCTTGCTATTGATTGATTGATTGCAAACGTTATTAACAGATTGCAGAATGGGGTACAGTACAGTACAGCTCAATAACACACAATTGTTAAGGGGATGCAGACCAGAGAAAGACTTTCATCTTGTTTACATCAGGGTCCCCCCTTTTCAATTCATAGTGACATACATGACATGCAGATAGACAGTACTGCTACATCTATACATTTATGACATACCAGATTTACAAATACAGTACTGTTTGTGATACAAAAAGAGTCTAAAAAGAGAGTACATTTGACATTGAAACTGTACATTGGAGGAGGTTGGGTTAGGTGGGGGGGGGACTGTACATTTGAGGTGGTTGGGTGGGGGGGGTTACTGTACAAGGAAAACTGTACATTGGGAATATCGACGAAACCATACTTGGTTCTAAGAAGAGGGTCTTGTGTATTCTTGGGTTAGGTCATTTATTGTACATTGGAGGGGGGTTGGGGGTAGGACATTTACAGGGGCCAGTTTCGAATTGCAGTCTCCCGTAGGTGTTCTTGAGAGTGGTTTTGAAAGTGGGTAGTGATTCACATTCCTTTACAGCTGTGGGTAGGGCATTCCACATTGATGTGGCATAATTGCTAAACGTGTTTAGTCCCTTGTTTGAGCCAAATCTGGGTTTAACATGATGTGTGGAGCTCCCTCTGGTGTTGTGGTCGTGGTATTCACTGGCCTTTGGAAAGTATTTTGACATGTACATGGGTATCTTAGTGTATCTTGTAGACCAGGCCCATTGCAAGTTGCTGTACTCTGTCTTCTACTCTA
The DNA here is from genome assembly GCF_963971535.1 of Notolepis coatsorum. Taxonomy (NCBI): domain Eukaryota; kingdom Metazoa; phylum Chordata; class Actinopteri; order Aulopiformes; family Paralepididae; genus Notolepis; species Notolepis coatsorum. Next base: position 17,280 of record NW_028172464.1, read on the forward strand.
AGCCATCCTAGGTAGTCAAAGTGGGCATGGGGTGAGGTGGGTTCTAGGAGTAAGGTCAAGTAGTAGTCTGAACAGTTTGTTTTGTGATGTTTGTAATCTTGTTTTTAGCGCCTTTGAGGTACTTTGGTACCATGAGGTTGCAAGCATAGTCGTAGTACCCTTGAATGAGTGCTCCTGCCAGAGTCTTCAGGGTATTCTTGTTTACCAGAGAGGAGATCTGGTAAAAGAATCTAGTTCGTTGGTTGACTTTTTTGATTACATTGGATGCCATTTTGTCACAGGAAAGATTTGCTTCTAGGATGGAACCTAGGTATGTAATTTCATCTTTCCTTGTGACAATATTGTCACCCACTGTAACTGAGAGAGCCATCGACACAGTCAGTGTGGTAAACATTATCATTACATCCTGGATTGATACACGGCTGGCTAGGCAGTTGGTAGTCATATAAAATAAAACAATCAGCAATGTCTCGGTTGATGAATGGCCAGCCTGTAGTCTAACAGTACTGCTGCTCCTTAATTTTTTTTTATTGATTGATATTTGTATTAACAGATTGCAGAATGGGTACAATACAGTACGGCTCAATACAAACTGGGGGGGATTATTACAGGCTAGCATGTGTCAATGATTAGCAGTTTTTTGTAAGGGTCCTGCCTCCACCAATCACATGCGGTTATACACATAGTGTGTGAGAGCAAGAGAGAGAGAGAGAGAGAGAGAGAGAGAGAGATGAGAGAGAGAGAGAGAGAGAGAGAGAGAGAAGAGAGATGAGAGAGAGAGAGAGAGAGAGAGAGAGAGAGAGAGTTCTCCAACTTGTGTGAGTTGCAGTGATCTCCTGGTTGTTCCCCACCTAGGTTATCTAACTATTGCGCTGGTGCAACTAGAAACACTGGCCTAGACCGCGTGATTATTTTCCCTAATGGGGGTTGCACTTCCGCGTTTGGTTTGCGCAATCTGATTGGCCACTGACGTGTCTGGTCATGTGACATGTGCGCCAATCGCGTGACGCCTGTTTCTGCGCCTATTTCCGCCTCGAACAGCCTGCAAACTACCTAACGCCTAGTTTATCACTGGTTAAGCTTAGGCGAGCGACTCTTTCGATGTTGGTTACGGTTAGAGTTTGGAATCAGGGCTGGTGTTCTATCGCCACTGCTCTAAGACAAACTCTAACCTTAACCAACTTCGAAAGAGTGCCTAAGCTTAACCGGTGATAGAAACAGGCGTCACACGATTGGCGCACATGTCACATGACCAGAAACGTCAGTGGCCAATCAGATCGCGCAAACCAAACGCGGAAGTGCAACCCCGTCAGGAAAATATTCACGCGGCCTGGCCTGCTTCTAAGTTCAGTGGCCTGACTGCATAAAAAAATTTTAATTAAATTTTTTATCATCTTTTTTTTCCCCCCCTCTGCGTATTAATAAATGCCCTATGGGGTTGAACATTATCCTGTCTCCGCGTGTTGTTGTATTTGAGCCCAACAGTTACAGAGTCCTAACATATAGTTGCTTTTGATGATTGCTTTATAGGTTTTTATGAAGCTACAGTAGCTGTAGAGTCAAAATAATATTAAAAAAATTCCTATCCAGCCAATTCTTCAATGGGGTGCCTCGCTTCAAAAGTGCCGTTTATGCCGTGAACATGAAAAGCCTGGAGGAGGACCACCACACGCTCAAGAACTAATTGACCTATCTCAAACCTCCGCCCTCCTTCCTTCATCCTTCAGTGACGGAGCGGGGCTGGAGATAGGTCAATTATGACATCAGTCACAGCTCTAGCTGTGAAAACGGAGCGCAGATCACATTAATCACTGCGTCGTCCGTCTCCATAACCGGAGCAGGCAGAGCGCTGTGCCATGACGGAGCTCCAATAACAATAACACAATAACAGTGATCTGGAGGGTGAATTCTTTACAGTAATTGTAGAATACTGTAAATCTGAAGTGAAGAGACTTCAGGTAACGGCAGTGAAGCACAGTAATAGTAATAGATGGTCAATTCTTCTGTGCAACCACCACAGTAGAAAAGCATTGTAGAAAAGTCAAAACTCTTCCGCTGCTTTCTCTCTCCCTCTCCCTCAAGCTCTCTCCACCTCTCTCTCTCTATCTCTCTCCACCTCTCTCACTCTCTCTCTCTCTCCCCTCCCTCCCTCTCGCTCCACCTCGCTCCACCTCTCTCCACCTCTCTCTCTCTCTCTCTCTCTCTCTCTCTCTCTCTCTCTCTCTCTCTCTCTCTCTCTCTCTCTCTCTCTCTCTCTCTCTCTCTCTCTCTCTCTCTCTCTCTCTCTCTCTCTCTCTCTCTCTCTCTCTCTCTCTCTCTCTCTCTCTCTCTCTCTCTCTCTCTCTCTCTCTCTCTCACCATCCCTCTCTCCTCCATGATGTATGGGTTTGAATGGTGTCTGAAGTGGGGAAACAAAGTATGCAAACCCTGCAGTGAGGGCTGCGCTCTAAACCTGTCTGTGTTCACGCCGGCTGCCATCATAGCCCACGGAACTCAGTTTCATCTCCAATCCATCTTAACAGCTCTCAGAGGGCTGCGACTGTTGACTCTGTAGTTGAGCTGGAATGGCTCTCAGTGCCGTTGACATGATGACAGGATCATCCCCATATGACCGAGGGGGGGCCGGGCATTAGGGATGGTACCTTTCACATTTGAACCGATACCGGTACCGGTACCGGTACCCAACGGTACCTTTTTTCGGTACTTTATTCTCAAGAAATGTAATTTACCTACCTCAGTCGTGAAAAAGAAAATCCAAACTTCAAATAACTACAATTTTCGACAGTTTTCGGCTTGCCATTGCTCCGACTGCTTTGTTGTTGAATCAAGTCAAATCCTAGGTAAGCATATATTGTGCGTGTGAACGTTGACATGAAAAGAAAAAAGTAAAAAAATTAAAAATAAAATAAAAAAAATAATAATTTTCTTTTTTTATTTATTTTTATTTTTTTTTCGGTTTCTCACTTGATTCGATACTCGGTAGTACCGACATCTTTCGGTTCGGTACCTCAAAAGTACCGAATTCGGTACCCATCCTACCGGGCATACACCCTCTAATAAAAAAATCTAAAACAAGTGGGAGGGAGGGACCACTGGAGATCATCTGAACAGGCCTCCCCAGTGTTGGTGTTAGTTAGGAAGTAGGGATGTTCGATATTGGCTTTTTTTACGATATCCGATATACCGATATTGTCCAACTCTTAATTTCCGATACCGAATATCAACCAGTGCATGTGAGCGGATCGGAGCACTCGAAAAAGTCTGGTTCCGCTCCCATCCGCTCATGTTGGCCCGCCCCAAAGGCGCTCACCGCTCCGCGCACCGCTCACCTTCATTTATGAAACAAGCGCTCCCCGCGCCACATCGCTCCACAGATTTTTTTTTTTTTTTTTTTGGAGCATGATGTCAATTCGCTTGATTTGACCAAACTACAACAGTCTACACCCCTTGGGCCCCTTAACAATTGTTTGTATTGAGCCGTATTGTAATTGTACCCATTCTGCAATGTTAAATAACGTTGTTTATCCATTCACTACCTCTTCTAAGCGATGGTAGCTCGCTTAGCCACAATGCTATGGTCGCGGCCATTAATGTTAGCATGTAAGCTAACGACAACAACAATGGCGTCATATACTTTTTCTAACAGGATGTGAGTGACGGTTCACCCTTCTCATTGGTTGAAAATGGCCTTCATGTTTGTACATCGCCATCTGTTGCTTTGGCATTGTACTACATGTATATTACATCAGTGTTAAACCACTGTGAGCGGCCCGGAGCGGATTGGAGCGGAGGAGAACTCTCGCTCCGGACGTCGCACCGACCCATTTTAAAACCCACTCCTCGCTCACGTCAAAACCGCCCGCGCCGCTCACATGCACTGATATCAACCGATACTGATATATGCTGGGTTTCCCCCCAAAAACATTATGCATACTTTTCACAATAAATGAAATAAGAATTTGTTCCTACTTGCTTGCCTGGGTAAATAAAGGTTAAATAAATGTAAAAAAATCCGCGATGGAATTAAGTTGTGTAATTATTGTGTTGATAGTTTCTACTGTGGTGTAGCTAGTGGGCTACGTTGTATTTTAATTAGGGCTGTCAGTTTATTGCGTTAATTAGATTAATTAATTACACAGCAAATGATCGTGTTATGAAAATGTACGCAAAAAATAAATAAAATAATTTGTATAATCTTTTTAAATTTTTTCTCATTCATTCCATAATAACATAGAATAAACATTTATAGACTTTTTTTTAAATGGTCCATTTGCATGTTCTTGGTATCTGATTCTAGGGACATCTATGGATCTCAGGGAATGTATTCCCAGAATTAGAAATACTGTGTCTGTTACTAGGCTTGAGTAAATTGTAATGAACCAAATGAGAATATCAATTCAAATTTTTTTTATTATCTTTGACTGTGAATAACACCGTGCTAAAATTGACCAGACCTGAAAAATCTAAGCAAATGAATAAAGGGAAGATGATTAAACAGAAGGTTTTGTAGATACAGTACTGAATTCTGCCATCCGGACACATGCAATTTGAAATATGATTATAGAATATAGAATATCAGGCCTAAAATGGTTATGCGATTAATTAGATTAATTCATTACAAATCCTGTAATTAATTAGATACATTTTTTTAATCGCCTGACAGCACTAATTTGAATTAGTTTTAATCCTATGTCAATCAATACATTCGCCAGTGGCTCAGCAAAGTATAGCGCTAGTCTTCACTACACAAACTGGAGTGTAACGGCATCCAGGTCAATTAGCATCATTTGCAGATGATATACCCTTACAAAAAGTATCATGGTAAAGGTTGCATGGTACTGCTATGGTAAAGGTCATGTACCACTATGGTACAGCTTTTGCATAATAATACCAATGGCTGGATTTTATTTAATCCATGATACCAATATGGTAAAATGATGGTATTCCCCGGTATTTTCCTATTTTCTGTACAGGTATACCATATCAACTTGGTCACTTACATGAAGGTGTGTGAACTATCAGAGACAGAAACAGTAGGACTGTGATCATTATCTCTGTTGTTCAGGACACCCAAGCAGTGAAGCAGGTATCTGGGCCCCCAAGCCTGCTTAGCTCATGTCAACACATGATGCGTGACCTTTCTCTCCTACACACACACTGTACAGGCAAACTGAAGGAGAGTCAGTGTCTCAGTGTCAGGGGCTAGGCACAGGCATGCACAAAGACACAAAGACACACACACACACACACAGTTCTTTATTGCTATGGAGGATTATTGAGTTATTTTTATTGAAGTTTCTTTATCTTTATTTTTTTTTATCTCTTATCACTTTATCTCTATATATTTTATCTGATGCTTTGTACCGTCTAAAGGCAGCTAGCAGAGCACACATTTCACTGCTATTGTACTTGTAGGTATTTAATCCTCTTTATTGCTATTGATTTCGAGTTGTTTTTTTATTGAAGAGTTTCCTTTATTTCATTTTTATTTGATCTCTTAACACTTTATCTTCTATCTTATATTTGATGGTTGATCTGCCTCAGGGGAGCAGGCGGAAGAAACATGTCACTATTATTCTACTCGTAGGATGTGTATGAAGAATAAACTTTGCCTTTGACTTTGAAACACACACACACACGCATGCACGCACGCACGCATGCACGCACGCACGCACACACACACACACACACACACACACACACACACACACAGGCATAGATACACATTCCCAGGCACACACATTCACACATGGTGATTGTTCACACTACTGCTTTGTGCTGTCTGTGGGTAGGTTACTGAGCCAAGGCTCTGTACTAAATTACCAATTTGAGAGAAGACCTGGGTGGAAGAAAAAGGCTGAATACAGTATGTTTCAAATATATTTAAATGTGTCCTTCACCCTGAGGAAGACGCATGTCAAAACTCACTCTCTTCATCTTTCCCCTTCATTCTCCCTCCTTTCTCTGTGTGCCTCTCTCTCTCCTCTCTCTCTCATCTTTTATCACACTCCTCCCTCTCCTTTCCCTCCTTTCCTCACTCTCTCCTTTTTGTTGCACCCCTCTCATTTCTCTCCCATCTCCTTTCTCTGCTTTCTCTCTCTCTCTCTCTCTCTCTCTCTCTCTCTCTCTCTCTCTCTCTCTCTCTCTCTCTCTCTCTCTCTCTCTCTCTCTCTCTCTCTCTCTCTCTCTCTCTCTCTCTCTTCTCTCTCTCTCTCTAAGCTCTCATGCAGAGCAAACCTCTTAGTAACTGCTGACTCAGTGTATGAAGTGTGCAACGCACACGCACACACACACACACACACAAACACACACACACACTTACACACAAGCTATTGTAGTGTGAAGGTTAAGGTTAAGGTTAGGGTTAAGTTTAGGGTTAGTTATAGAATGTAAATGTATGTGTGTGTGTGTGTGTGTGTGTGTGTGTGTGTGTGTGTGTGTGTGTGTGTGTGTGTGTGTGTGTGTGTGTGTGTGTGTGTGTGTGTGTGTGTGTGTGTGTGTGTGTGTGTGTGTGTGTGTGTGTGTGTGTTCCACAGAAGTCAATTCCTCTGTGTTCCTCAACTCTGCTTTGTTATCCGTCCTTTCACACACAAGCATACACACACACAGGCACACACACACAGGCACGCACAGGCACACACACACACACACACACACACACACACACACACACACACACACACACACACACACACACACACACACACACACACACACACACACACACACACACCTGCGCCGTCACCTCTCCCGGCTCCCTGCCAAATGAAGAATTTTTTTTGCTCATCCCGTGAACCGTACAATACACACACGCCCCGAACCGGGGAGGTTGTGCCGAACGGTGTACGGTTCGAATGCATACCGTTCCACCCCTAGGTGCTATGTATGCTTTTCATTCATTTAAGACACATTTATTGCAAGGGTTTTGTATACACATGAACTCAACAAATAACCTCTGTTCTCCTTGCAATGCGTTTAAATTCTTTCTTATACAGTAGGAAGGGGGATTCGGCACAACACCGGCACCCGAGACAGAGACCACTGTCAGCCAGTGGCCACTCCCCTCAGAACCCCCCCCCCCCCTTATATTTTCTTTTACAATGAGTCATGACAAACCAATTACATAATCCAACATTGTGTAACATATTCCAAGTGACTATCTTTTTTGAATGAGTCGTTATGACGAAATCAATACATCCATTCATAAAGATTATTGTCCGCCATCTTGGTTTCATTCATAAAAACAATGAACGGCGGAGTGATTCGGAAAAAAGTTATTCGGTTGTGCGCGGGTTCTGGGGTCACGTGGAGTGTGTTATACGAAATAACAACCGGCAACTTTCAGCCAATCGGAATCAAGAAATGTGCATGCCATTGTATAATTGGGGATACATCATTTATTGTGTCGGTACGAGAAAGAAATGCAATTAAAAGTGAAGTTAAAACCTACTGTTGCTCAGTCTAATGTAGACATCACTACAGACTAATGACCACATAGACATCGCTACAGACTAATGACCACATAGACATCGCTACAGACTAATGACCACATAGACATCACTACAGACTAATGACCACAAAGACATCACTACAGACTAATGACCACATAGACATCACTACAGACTAATGACCACATAGACATCACTACAGACTAATGACCACATAGACATCACTACAGTCTAATGACCACATAGACATCACTACAGACTAATGACCACATA
>NW_028172463.1:0-15345 GCF_963971535.1 Notolepis coatsorum
GACTTTATTGAATGTGGCGTGTCTGTCTTCTGGTGGCTGTGTTTGAGTGTTTCCTCTGAATTGACTGAAGCCTAATTAGAGGGAAAGAGAGCAGCATCTGCTCTGGTGCTGAGACATCCATCTCTACATCTCTGTTCTCCATGCTGCGGTGGTGGCTAGATCACATGGCCCGGAAGCGTCTATTCGAATACCAACCGTTTTGTGCGTTTTGCGAATCTGATTGGCCACTGACGTTTCTGGTCATGTGACATGTGCGCCCAATCGCGTGACGAGCTGTGTCTTTGCCCATTTCCGCGTCGAACAGCCTGCAAACTACCTAACGCCTAGTTTATCACTGGTTAAGCTTACTCTTTCGAAGTTGGTTAAGGTTAGAGTTTGGAATGAGGGCTGGTGTTCTATCGCCCTGCTCTAAGACAAACTCTAACCTTAACCAACTTCGAAAGAGTGCCTAAGCTTAACCGGCGAAAGAACTTGCCGTCACACGATTGGTGCACATGACCACAAACGTCAGTGGCCAATCAGATTCGCAAAACGCACAAAACGGTTGGTATTCGAATATAGGCGGCCCGGAAGGACGTCTCCATGGGAATCATCACATTTTAGCCCAGCGGCAAACCCCCGTGATTCTCACCTATCATCACCTTACCCTAACTAACCATAACCACTCACGCCACCTTCCCGGCTATGGGATCTAGACACTGTGTGATGCGCGGGGGGGGGTTACAACATAAAGCACTTCCTGGGCCAGCAGCCACAGAGTCATGGCTGTTTGCTCTGGGTGTGGACACTTCCACAGTGCCCTGATGGAGCAAAGGGGGTGGGGTGGGGGGTGGGGGGGGGGGGGGGGGGGGTGGGTACAACTCTCAAACTTTGGCCTGAAAGCCTGCATGCCTCAGCCAAATCTCTCTATGAATAAAAGACGAGAGAGGCCTGAGAGGAGGAGAGAGAAAGAGAGAGAGGACACACTAACTGTGAGAGAACAAATATGTGCATTTGCAGATACACACACGCACATACCCACGTACACACGTACAAACCCACACACACACACACGCACGCACGCACGCACGCACGCACGCACACACACACACACACACGCACGCACACACACACACACGCACGCGCACGCACATCCCATCCCACCAGGGAGAGGGGAGTGAGGGAGGGAGAGAGAGGTTACCTCGTCTCGGCCATCATCACTCCCAGTGGTAGAGCGGAGTGGAGCACATTAGAGCCTCAGGCGTCTGTCTGCCCATATGTACAGTAGCAACTACTAAATAAAATCAGAATTTGTTCTTACTTGCTTGCCTGGGTAAATAAAGGTTATAGGAATGTAAAAAAAAAAAAAAAAAAAAAAAAAAAATGTAAACCGATACCGATATTTTCCGATATCACATTTTAATGCCAATAATCGGCCGATAATATCGGACATCCCTAATTCTGACGCTAGCTGCCGATAGCTTATAGGAAGCGGGCCAGGTGACTGGTGTCCCGGGCTGTTAACTGTGATCAGAAGCACACGTCTGTCTGTCTCAGTGTTTTATCTCTCAGCGTCTGACCTCGTCCTCCGACTCTGTCATGTCCTCCTCCCCCTGGAAGACGATGACATGAGCGGTGGCTGATAATAGGAGAACGTCTGACGAGGAGGGTGGTTCATTAGCCACATGTCAACCGAGAGATGAGAGGGGGGGGGGGGGAGAGAGAGACGGATGGAGAGGATGGTACAGGATGGGTTGGAGGAGGATGGGTAGAGGATGGGTTAATTAAATGAATAGCTTCAATCTCGTAAAACCATTAATGCCACTTTGTTTGGCAGTTTCATGTTAATTTGTTTAGACTAATTATTAACGTTGTTGTTTTTGTTATTATTATTATTATTATTATTATTATTATTATTATTATTATTATTATTATTATTATTATTATTATTATTATTATTATTATTATTATTATTATTATTATTACTTTGATTATTATTAGGGATGTCCGATATTATCGGCCGATATCGATATATATATATATTTTTTTACATTTCTATAACCTTTATTTACCCAGGCAAGCAAGTAAGAACAAATTCTGATTTTATTTATTGTCAAAAGTTTGCATAATGTTGTGTTAATTCCACAACAAGAGATATGTAATGTTAATTACCTGAAATTATTCCATTTTTTGGGGGGGAAACCCTGCATATATCGGTATCGGTTGATATCGGTATCGGAAATTAAGAGTTGGACAATATCGGTATATCGGTATCGGTAAAAAAGCCAATATCGAGCATTATTATTATTATCTTATTATTATCTTAATATTATGAAAATTGTTTTATGAACTTATTTCACTTTACTTTTGTTTTTGTGTTTTTTTCTCTCAATGATTTAATGAGTTGAGGCCCTTCTGGGTCTCTTGCCTCCACTCAGCACCTTTATACACTTTCTGTCATGGTCAATGTTTTTACTGTTTTGCTGAAATGGTGCGAAATCAAGAAATAAATGGGTAGAGGACGGGTAGAGGACGGGTAGAGGACGGGTAGAGGACGGGTAGAGAGGGTTGAGAGAGGGCGAGAGAGGGTGGAGAGGGTGGAGAGGGTGGAGAGAGAAAGATGGGAGAGAGAGACAAGTAGAGAGAGAAATGGCGAGACGAGTAGAGAGGACGGATATAGGCGAATGGAGAGATAGGCAGAGGGAGGGATGGAGAGAGAGAGGTGGAGAGAGAGACGAGGGAGAGGGACAGGGGGAGGGGTGGGGAGAGACATGGAGGGGGGAGGGATGGAGAAAGGCGGGAGGTGGAGGAGAGGCCAGTGCTCCTTCAACCCCCGCCGCGTTAAGAGCTGTGTGTGCCGCGCAGCCAGGGACCAGAGTCAGTGGAACAACACGCACACACACACACACATTAACCCCCACACACACACACACACACACACACACACACACACACACACACACACACACACACACACACACACACACACACACACACACACACACACACACACACACACACACACACACACACACACACACACACACACACACACACACACACACACACACACACACACACACAACAGACACACACACACACACATGAAAGGGTGTATGTGTACACATGCACACAGACGCATGAACACATATAAACATATTCCACAGAACATTCTAACCTACAATCCCCTTTTTTTTGTGATACAAAATGTCACCGTGGTCCAGATCTGAGTGCAAGCTGAGTGCCTCTCTTTCATCTCCGTCCCGATCACGAGTCCTCTCGAGTCCACGGGGGACCCGGCGAACACGTCGTGCTCAGCGTCAGACGTGCGTCTAACATCTGAGCCACCTGAGGAGCGCAGGAGGCAACGTGCCGGGCGCTCGAGCCGCAGGATAAAAAAAAACGTCTGTAGTGTGGTAGTGAAAGGGTTAACCTTCTGTAGTGTGGTAGTGAAATGGTTAACCCTTTTGTCGTGTGGTAGTGAAAGGGTTAACCCTTTGTCGTGTGCCAGTGAAAGGGTTAACCTGCTGTATTGTCACAGTGAAAGGGTTAACCCTTTGTTAGTCTGGTAATGAAAGGGTTAAACAGGTTTTCATCCATAACAACACCAAATATCACCGACAACCCTGATGGGGGGGGGGGGGGGGGGGGATCCCTTCTGAATTAGGGCTGGGCGATATGGCCTCTAAATGATATCGTGATATTTTTTGGCCATATCACGATACACGATAATATAGACAATTTATATAAAAACTATTGGGTGCCTAAGACCTTTGCACAGTACTGTGTTGTCTGCACTTCAGCCAAACACACACACACATATATATATATATATATATATATATACACACTACTGTGAGAAAATAATAATCACACACAAAGGGATAATGGCTTATAGCAGACTTAATGATTTTAGAATATTTCAGATAATGAAATTAAATGTTTATATCATCAACTATCCAGTTAGTATTTATACTGTAACGTTTGGCTACTTTAAATCATGAGAGAGAGAGAGAGAGAGAGAGAGAGAGAGAGAGAGAGAGAGAGAGAGAGAGAGAGAGAGAGAGAGAGAGAGCGCGCGTTTTTCGACCGTGGGGGGGTTGCGGTCGCCCCCCCTGCCCCCCCCCCTGAGTCCGCCAGTGCGTGGTGATGACCCTTCCTTCTGTTACAGTTTCCTTGACGCACACCGGGAGAATGACCAGTGACCAGACACCCCCCCGGTCTGCAGAGTGACCAGTGACCAGACCTGCTGTGGTCTGCAGAGTGACCAGTGACCAGACCTGCTGTGGTCAGCAGAGTGACCAGTGACCAGACCTCCTGTGGTCAGCAGAGTGACCAGTGACCAGACCTGCTGTGGTCAGCAGAGTGACCAGTGACCAGACCTCCTGTGGTCTGCAGAGTGACCAGTGACCAGACCTCCTGTGGTCAGCAGAGTGACCAGTGACCAGACCTGCTGTGGTCAGCAGAGTGACCAGTGACCAGACCTGCTGTGGTCAGCAGAGTGACCAGTGACCAGACCTCCTGTGGTCAGCAGAGTGACCAGTGACCAGACCTGCTGTGGTCAGCAGAGTGACCAGTGACCAGACCTCCTGTGGTCTGCAGAGTGACCAGTGACCAGACATCCTGTGGTCAGCAGAGTGACCAGTGACCAGACCTGCTGTGGTCTGCAGAGTGACCAGTGACCAGACCTCCTGTGGTCTGCAGAGTGACCAGTGACCAGACCTCCTGTGGTCAGCAGAGTGACCAGTGACCAGACCTGCTGTGGTCTGCAAAGTGACCAGTGACCAGACCTCCTGTGGTCAGCAGAGTGACCAGTGACCAGACCTGCTGTGGTCAGCAGAGTGACCAGTGACCAGACCTGCTGTGGTCTGCAGAGTGACCAGTGACCAGACCTCCTGTGGTCTGCAGAGTGACCAGTGACCAGACCTGCTGTGGTCAGCAGAGTGACCAGTGACCAGACCTCCTGTGGTCTGCAGAGTGACCAGTGACCAGACCTGCTGTGGTCAGCAGAGTGACCAGTGACCAGACCTCCTGTGGTCTCCAGAGTGACCAGTGACCAGACCTGCTGTGGTCTGCAGAGTGACCAGTGACTAGACCTGCTGTGGTCTGCAGAGTGATCAGTGACCAGACCTGCTGTGGTCTGCAGAGTGACCAGTGACTAGACCCCCCCCGGTCAGCAGAGTGACCAGTGACCAGACCTGCTGTGGTCAGCAGAGTGACCAGTGACTAGACCCCCCCCGGTCAGCAGAGTGACCAGTGACCAGACCTGCTGTGGTCAGCAGAGTGACCAGTGACCAGACCTGCTGTGGTCTCCAGAGTGACCAGTGACCAGACCTGCTGTGGTCTGCAGAGTGACCAGTGACCAGACCTGCTGTGGTCTGCAGAGTGACCAGTGACTAGACCTGCTGTGGTCAGCAGAGTGACCAGTGACCAGACCTGCTGTGGTCAGCAGAGTGACCAGTGACCAGACCTGCTGTGGTCTGCAGAGTGACCAGTGACCAGACCTGCTGTGGTCTGCAGAGTGACCAGTGACTAGACCTGCTGTGGTCAGCAGAGTGACCAGTGACCAGACCTGCTGTGGTCAGCAGAGTGACCAGTGACCAGACCTGCTGTGGTCTCCAGAGTGACCAGTGACCAGACCTGCTGTGGTCTGCAGAGTGACCAGTGACTAGACCCCCCCCGGTCTGCAGAGTGACCAGTGACCAGACACCCCCCCGGTCTGCAGAGTGACCAGTGACCTGACACCCCCCCCCGGTCTGCAGGACGTCAGATTCCATCATAAATAGTTTCTGAACTGACCTTTGGATTAATAAAGTTGTACTGTACGCACGACGTCGCGGCCTTTCCACCTCCCGAAGTGAAAGGTCAGGAGGAGCAGCGCTGCCATCGCTCCGGGCAGAGCTGAGCTAACGCAGTTATAACGCTCTTTGCTAACGACGTCCCACTCCGAGGGAGGCGGCGCCGCGGTGGGGATGATATCCAAGGTTGCCGCTCTTTTTGAGAAAAATCATTTTCCAAGGCTTTTCCATGAATCCTCCTTGACGATCCGGGACATGTAATTCACCAGTAGCATGCAGCCTGGGCACTGCAGCCTGGGCACTGCAGCCTGGGCACTGCAGCCTGGGCACTGCAGCCTGGACACTGCAGCCTGGGCACTGCAGCCTGGGCACTGCAGCCTGGGCACTGCAGCCTGGACACTGCAGCCTGGGCACTGCAGCCTGGACACTGCAGCCTGGACACTGCAGCCTGGGCACTGCAGCCTGGGCACTGCAGCCTGGGCACTGCAGCCTGGACACTGCAGCCTGGGCACTGCAGCCTGGACACTGCAGCCTGGACACTGCAGCCTGGACACTGCAGCCTGGGCACTGCAGCCTGGACACTGCAGCCTGGACACTGCAGCCTGGGCACTACACTACAGCCTGGGCACTGCAGCCTGGGCACTGCAGCCTGGACACTGCAGCCTGGGCACTGCAGCCTGGACACTGCAGCCTGGGCACTGCAGCCTGGACACTGCAGCCTGGACACTGCAGCCTGGACACTACACTACAGCCTGGGCACTGCAGCCTGGGCACTGCAGCCTGGACACTGCAGCCTGGGCACTGCAGCCTGGGCACTGCAGCCTGGGCACTGCAGCCTGGACACTGCAGCCTGGACACTGCAGCCTGGACACTGCAGCCTGGGCACTGCAGCCTGGACACTGCAGCCTGGACACTGCAGCCTGGACACTACACTACAGCCTGGGCACTGCAGCCTGGGCACTGCAGCCTGGACACTGCAGCCTGGGCTAGCCTGGACGGAGACAGACGACATGGAGGCCAAGTGGGCGTGGCCTTTAAAGGGGATTCCACCAAATGAAGGATTCCACGTTATTTCCATGAAACCAGGACCTAAGTTCAATCAATATCTGTGAACACGAGCTACGATTTCCCAAAGCCGGGAATCAGAGAAGTAAGACTTGTAAAAACGTGTGATGTCATCATTGAATGGGAGAGTGATTTTGTGGTTTGGGTTTTTTAACCCTTTAACACGTTGTAACAAGTTGTATCAAGAGACACACGTTGTTTCAACTTGTATTTTCAAGTAACCATGCATTGGCTTTTTTTTTTTATTGAATCAACTAAATAAGAGAGACTGAATATATAATTCAAAGTTGACATCATCATATTTAGCTGATTCAACTACAGAAGGTCAAATGGTCAAGCAACCTTTTCGGCATGGGCTTTTTTAGTTGAATCAGCTAAATTAGATGGAGTTGAATCAATTATATAGGAGTGCTGTCAACTTACTATTTAATATTCACTCTCTCCTATTACCTGATTCAACAGAAGAAAGCCAGTGCAAAAGGGTTACTTGAGCTTTTGTAGTTGAATCAACTAAATATGATGATGTCAACTTTTTATTGTATATTATATTGAGACAACGTATATGTATATATATATATATATATATATATATATATATATATATATATATATATATATATATATGTATATATATATTCAAACCTTTATTTATTCTCGAAAAGGACAATTGAGGTCGCCCTAATTTTCAATGTCGTCGAGACTTAGACATGTAAATGCATACATTTTTTAATAATATAATAATAGTAAATAATAACAACTCTATCTATAAAGCACCCTTCACACATGGACCGCAGGCCAAAGTGCCCCACAGCAAGTAGCACAAAATGAACATAGGCATAAAATCAGCATAATATCAGCATACAGTCGACTAGGGGTGGACGGTATAAACGGTATGAATTTGCGCTACGGTATGGATTTAGACTATACTGTTGAAGTTAGAGGTTCTATGTAGGATTGTTAGTAACTGTCTAACTGCATATATAACTGTTTCCACTAGAGGGCGGAGCCACTCAAGATACCACCAGGTGGCGAGTATAAATAGAGATGTCTCCTCCCCCTCTATCTCCTTCCCCCCAGCCTCTCAGTGAGAGGAGAACTCATGTGCTGCTGCTCATACCATGTGAATGAATAAACCACGCCGCTTAAAGGCTAAAGATAGAAACCATGCCTCTTGACCACATTATTGTCGCCCTATAGCCGGATTCTGTCAACATATTATACCTTGTGACCGGTAGAGCAACACAGTGTGGAGGGAGGGGGCTGCCAGGAGCGGAGCCAACGCCAGCCCGCCGAGACAGGGCTCCACAGTGTGACTATTTCACTCGGATTTCCCCCTAAAAATAGATATGTGCGAACTGGAAACATTATTTAGGAGCACAGAGGCTTTGCGTAGTGGGCGTGTCAACGCGCAATTGTCATTTCATAATAGACACAGAGCAGAGCGGACCTTCAATTCTAGAAGCAAACGAGCTCCTCAGCCCTGCGTTGCACACAGCTGTGTGACAACTTGTCTCGCGAGTCGCGCAGTAAGTTTCTATGTGTAATGTAAACTCTGCGACGGATCCAATGGTCTAACATGCTTTGCATCCTCGCCATTCTGGAATGCCCACGTCGTGCTAAAACCTTAAGTAATGTTAAATGTTGATGTAGCCTCAGCAAGCCAACGTTAGCTCTACTCCGACCTAGCAGCCTGTTGATGTAGCCTCAGCAAGCCAACGTTAGCTCTACTCCGACCTAGCAGCCTGTTGATGTAGCCTCAGCAAGCCAACGTTAGCTCTACTCCGACCTAGCAGCCTGTTGATGTAGCCTCAGCAAGCCAACGTTAGCTCTACTCCGACCTAGCAGCCTGTTGATGTAGCCTCAGCAAGCCAACGTTAGCTCTACTCCGACCTAGCAGCCTGTTGATGTAGCCTCAGCAAGCCAACGTTAGCTCTACTCCGACCTAGCAGCCTGTTGATGTAGCCTCAGCAAGCCAACGTTAGCTCTACTCCGACCTAGCAGCCTGTTGATGTAGCCTCAGCAAGCCAACGTTAGCTCTACTCCGACCTAGCAGCCTGTTGATGTAGCCTCAGCAAGCCAACGTTAGCTCTACTCCGACCTAGCAGCCTGTTGATGTAGCCTCAGCAAGCCAACGTTAGCTCTACTCCGACCTAGCAGCCTGTTGATGTAGCCTCAGCAAGCCAACGTTAGCTCTACTCCGACCTAGCAGCCTGTTGATGTAGCCTCAGCAAGCCAACGCAAGGTTGGCCAGTCGACTACGGCTCCTTTCGACCGATTAGTCGACTAATCGATTAATAGGGGTCAGCCCTAATATATATATATACAGTACATATATATATATATATATATATGTGTGTGTGTATATATATATTTTTTTTATATATATTTTTTTTTTACACAGTGTAACCAATACCATTTATGGCCCAATATAGTCATAATATACCAAAGATTAACATTGCCATGACCGGCTGGTTCTGTGGTTATCCTTAGAAGGGAGCCTGTGTATTAATCTGCTTAAGGCTGGTCTGTGACAATGGGTAGGCCATGTGTCAATCAACACACAGCCAATAGCGGAGTCATGCGGCAGCGTGGACCTCCTTTTCCACTCTATCGCCTAGAAACTCTTCACTGCAACCAGGACCGGTGCACTGTTGGACTCACTACGCCGCCCTCATCCTCCATCATGACACGACCGGTGCACTGTTGGACTCACTACGCCGCCCTCGTCCTCCACCATGACACGACCGGTGCACTGTTGGACTCACTACGCCCCCCTCGTCCTCCACCATGACAGGACCGATGCACTGTTGGACTCACTACGCCGCCCTCGTCCTCCACCATGACACGACCGATGCACTGTTGGACTCACTACGCCCCCCTCGTCCTCCACCATGACACGACCGGTGCACTGTTGGACTCACTACGCCCCCCTCGTCCTCCACCATGACACGACCGATGCACTGTTGGACTCACTACGCCGCCCTCGTCCTCCACCATGACACGACCGATGCACTGTTGGACTCACTACGCCGCCCTCGTCCTCCACCATGACAGGACCGATGCACTGTTGGACTCACTACGCCCCCCTCGTCCTCCACCATGACACGACCGATGCACTGTTGGACTCACTACGCCCCCCTCGTCCTCCACCATGACAGGACCGATGCACTGTTGGACTCACTACGCCGCCCTCGTCCTCCACCATGACAGGACCGATGCACTGTTGGACTCACTACGCCGCCCTCGTCCTCCACCATGACGCGACCGATGCACTGTTGGACTCACTACACCGCCCTCGTCCTCCACCATGACACGACCGATGCACTGTTGGACTCACTACGCCCCCCTCGTCCTCCACCATGACAGGACCGATGCACTGTTGGACTCACTACGCCCCCCTCGTCCTCCACCGTGACACGACCGGTGCACTGTTGGACTCACTATGCCCCCCTCGTCCTCCACCGTGACAGGACCGGTGCACTGTTGGACTCACTACGCCCCCCTCGTCCTCCACCATGACACGACAGCACGCCACATTGCTCAACCGCTAATACAGCGAGCGCTATACGCTGAGTGATGTGTAATAAATCTCTGTCTGGCGCCATGCTGTGAGGTCATACTGTGTAGAACTGTCGCTGTGTCTCTGCACCGAAGTCACCGGCAAACAATGTGTGTCGAATCGGATCTGAGGAACACGCCAACATTTTGGGGAAATTCGCTTATCGTGTTCTCCAGAGAGAGAGACGAGAAGATTGACACCAGTTTCCTCTCTGTGCGCGTTCAGTAGAAAGCTATCTGGCTGCACGTTAGCCTAGCTTAGCACAATGAATGGAAGCGGACAGTGCTGGTTAGCCTAGGGCATTGTCCAACTAACGCCTCTCCCGAAGAAGGCTACCCAGTCATCTCCAGTATGGCAGACCCCTGGCTGGCGGGAATCGAACCCCTAACCCTGCCTCCGTGGCCTCAGCCTATATAGCTGGAGCACTAGGTCCAACCTGTCTCCTTCTACTGACGATGAGCCCACTGTCGCCCGTCTGATTCACCCTGAAATGAGCCCACTGTCGCACGTCTGATTCACCCTGAAATGAGCCCACTGTCGCACGTCTGATTCACCCTGAAATGAGCCCACTGTCGCCCCTGTCTGATTCACCCTGAAATGAGCCCACTGTCGCCCCTGTCTGATTCACCCTGAAATGAGCCCACTGTCGCCCCTGTCTGATTCACTCTGAAATGAGCCCACTGTCGCCCCCTGTCTGATTCACCCTGAAATGAGCCCACTGTCACCCCTCTGATTCACCCTGAAATGAGCCCACTGTCGCACGTCTGATTCACCCTGAAATGAGCCCACTGTCGCACGTCTGATTCACCCTGAAATGAGCCCACTGTCGCACGTCTGATTCACCCTGAAATGAGCCCACTGTCGCACGTCTGATTCACCCTGAAATGAGCCCACTGTCGCCCAGGTCTGATTCACGCACATTTTTAGCCGTGACTGTTTGTAAAAATTGACAAAAGGATGCCGTGGCCCGGGAGGCTCAGAGACGCACGGCGTGACAGGCCCGGGAGGAGACGACGCGCTCAACCTTCAACACGTGCAACACGGCGCGGTCCACACACTGACACACATACACACGCACACGCATGGTGCACACACTGACACACACACACTATCGAGCACACGCGTGCACGTGAATGACGCACGATACATACGAACGAGCGCAAACAAACAAACAAACAAACAAACAAACAAACAAACAAACGTAGCAAGCGTACACGTTCACACATACGCCACGTAACTCAAACATACGCACACACACACGTGCACACGCACACACACACACAGGATAAAAAAACACAAGGACAAACACATGTAAACACACAGACCTCTGCCTCCTGTGTGTCCTTGAGCCTGAGTATCATTTACCTGATCATCCTCTCTCTCTCTCTCTCTCTCTCTCTCTCTCTCACCCTCTCTCTCTCTCTCTCTCTCTCTATATATATATCTCTCTCTATATCTCTCTCTCTCTCTCACCCTCTCTCTCTCTTTATATCTCTCCCACACACACACACAGTACAAACACACACACACACACACACACACACACACACACACACCGTCTCTGGAGAACATGATGACATGGCATGAGCCTTCTCTTTCTCTCTTTCTTTCTTTCTTTCTTTCTTTCTTTCTTTCTTTCTTTCTTTCTTTCTTTCTTTCTTTCTTTCTTTCTTTCTTTCTTTCTTTCTTTCTTTCTTTCTTTCTTTCTTTCTTTCTTTCTTTCTTTCTTTCTTTCTTTCTTTCTTTCTTTTTCTCTTTCTTTCTTTCTTTCTTTCTTTCTTTCTTTCTTTCTTTCTTTCTTTCTTTCTTTCTTTCTTTCTTTCTTTCTCTCTCTCTCTCTCTCTCTCTCTCTCTCTCTCTCTCTCTCTCTGTCTCTGTCTCTCTCTCTACGTCACGTTGTAGTGCATGCTCTCTCTGTCTCTCTCTCTCTCTCTCTCTCTGTCTCTCTCTCTCTCTCCATCACAGAGGTGGTGGCATATTGGGGACACAGTGTTCCAGCTGGTCAACGTGATGGGGGGGGGGGGGGGGGAGTGACCCGTGGTCTGGCGTGGGGTCACACAGCCCGTCTCCGTCCACCACGGGGTCGGGGGGAGACCCCGCCCGGACCCCCCATGTCTGCCTGGCACTCGGCCTGATGCCCCCCCCCCCCCAGATGATTTTGATATGGTCTACTCAAATAAAATGATCGCAATACATTCACATGAAATGTAGAGAATAATGGGTTGGCGATCAGTAATGTAAGATGTAATAGTGTAAAAACATAGATGAGATGAGTGATCATATCTTAAACTACAGAACTTACAGAAACGATATACTATATGTTTCTTATAAAACTTCCTGAAGGCAGAAACTACATAATGTTTCTTATAAAACGTTCTGAAGGCAGAAACTATATAATGTTTCTTATAAAACGTTCTGAAGGCAAAAACTACATGTTTCTTATAAAACTTTCTGAAGACAGAAACGATATAATGTCATACAACTTTCTGAAGGCAGAAACAATATAATGTTATACAACTTTCTGACGGCAGAAACGATATAATGTCATACAACTTTCTGAAGGCAGAAACGATATAATGTCATACAACTTTCTGAAGGCAGAAACGATATAATGTCATACAACTTTCTGAAGGCAGAAACGATATAATGTTTCTTATAAAACTTTCTGAAGGCAGAAACGATATAATGTTATACAACTTTCTGAAGGCAGAAACGATATAATGTCATACAACTTTCTGAAGGCAGAAACGATATAATGTTATACAACTTTCTGAAGGCAGAAACGATATAATGTCATACAACTTTCTGAAGGCAGAAATGATATAATGTCATACAACTTTCTGAAGGCAGAAACGATATAATGTCATACAACTTTCTGAAGGCAGAAACGATATAATGTTTCTTATAAAACGTCCTGAAGGCAGAAACTACATGTTTCTTATAAAACTCCCTGAAAGCAGAAACTGACTGCTTCTCATAAAGCGTTCTGATATAATCCTTTCCCGTTTGGGTCCTAGTAGCAGAATTCCAAACCCGCTGCTCTACACGGCATAATGTGGTGAAATTACACGTCACGGCGACAGTGCGGTCGCTTTTGGAATTCCAAAATCCTTGTTGACGCATGTGACGTAAAAAGCAATGTTCTGCAAATTAAGGGGCGTACGGATCCTTCTACCGGTTGAAACAGTTTCATGCTTTTGAAATAAGCTTTTGGGTCTGGGATTTTAATATGTTTCAAGGTTTAATTCTCTCACCCAAACACCCCCCCCAAAAAATACATCCTAGAAAGGCACCACCGTGTGAGTGAGCGTGAGGGTACGTGTCTGTAGCCCTCTGCGGTCCCTTTCCATCCACGAGCCTGCACTGTACTGTACGTCGTATGCACTTCACTTGAAGCCACTCTACAGTAGTAATATCTGCAATGCATATCTCCTGAGACGCAGTGTTTGGATGAACAAAAGTTCTAGACTCACACCACGATAAACACACAGGACATGACGCGCAGCACATATGAATGAATAAAAGCATGCATATACTGTACACACATACACACACACACACACAGGGCCGCCTGGGAGAAATGCGAGGCCCTGTGCGAGATTTAACGCGAGGCCCCCCCCCCCCCCCCCCCCAAGGTAAAAAAAAAAAAAAAAAAAAAAAAATTATATATATATTTTTTTTTTTTTTTTTTTTTTTTTATACAGTCAACATATTCTTAAATAATAGCGCTGCCCGAGGCGGGGCATGATACAGTCAACATATAGCAAAAGAGAGAGCGAGAGAGAGCTCCCGTTCTACAGTCAATATACAGTGTACAGAGAGAGAGAGAGAGAGAGAGAGACACATTGGAAAGAAATGCTATTTGGCCCTAAACAGAGAGTACACAGTGGCAGAATACCCGAGCACTGTGACTGAAGATCCTTGAGCACAGCCTAGCCATCGAGAAAGGCCGCCATAGGCAGACTGTGTGTGTTAGAAAGAGAGAGAGAGAGAGAGAGAGAGAGAACATGTGTGTTTGTCATGTGTGTGTGTGTGTTAGAGAGAGACTATAGCATGTATGAGAGATTCAAAAGGACAAAGATCAACACTTAAATCCAACAAGAAGAGGGTCAACAGAGAAACCAAAGCAGCAAGGAGCCAATGGCCGACATCAGCTAAATAGGCTAGCCAGGTACTGTGACACCAGGCCACGTGACACACACAACGTGGCTACACAAACGACCATTCACACACAGCACATGTCGTATCTCCAAATGTTGTGAAGTAGCATATGTTTTGCCTGGAAAAAAACATCGTTATTAACAAAACATTCGGGAGGGGAAGGAAGGAAGAGTGGGGTAATGTCATCATGACATTTTCATTAATCCAAGTTACCTGCACGATGAACGCTGGGCGAAAGGCCGCAAGGTCTCCACGTTGACGAAAGGCCTCTCGCTGGCGGGACAAAAAGAAGCTATGGCCACTGGCCAGAGCCTTGTCATGGTGCAGGCCCGACTACATCTTCTGTCAAAGGGCCTGCTATTCTCAAGGCTAACTGATAGCATCAAACGAACGTTCCCAGCTGACGCTAAACAGCTAACTGGCTAACAGTTAGCTCACACAGTTAGCTACTAGTAGTATTAGCTAGACCAGTTTGGCTCCAAGAGAGAAAGAGAGATAGGGTCAGGTGACTCAGATCCACGGCGGGTACATAATCATAAGTTGACTCACCATAACGCAGTATCAACGTGGAAGGATACTTTCTTGGCCCCACGGTGTAATTTCGGCGTATTGCTGCCTAACAGATTTATCTGCTCACAAGTTCTCTTCTCCTTCTTTTGAAAAGACATCCACTCGCCTCGCCTGGTTAGCTAACGCTAGTTAGCATTTAGCTAAGCTAGCTACTAGCCGACATGGCTATACCGAAAGGCTCCGGCCATTTGTCCCGCTAGCGAGAGGCCTTTC
>NW_028172462.1:0-15508 GCF_963971535.1 Notolepis coatsorum
GTAGGGCATATCGGTATATGTACATGGTAAGACATGCTAGGTCCTGTGATAGTGCAATACACTGTTAGCTACGGATGAGACACTGGGGGCTAAATCCACAAAGAATGGATTGCACGGAGCAAGTTGCACCCTTACTTAAAATTCATTATGAATTGAAAATGGGGGACCCTGATGTAAACAAGACGAAAGTCTTTCTCTAGTCTGCATCCCCTTAACAATTGTGTGTATTGAGCCGTACTGTATTGTACCCATTCTGCAATCTGTTAATAAAATGTTCATTCAATCAATCACCGTGCAGATTGATTGATTGAATGAAAATTTTATTAACAGATTGTTCTGCACAATTACTGCAGGTGTCCCAGGGTCTCTTCACATGAGCGCCCCCCCTACCCCCCCCTACCCCCCCCCCTCCCCTCCCCTCCCCCTGCCTGGCCAGCCTAAGGACAATGCACTTGCCAGGAGAACGGAATCCAGGATTTATAGAATTCTCAACTATCGATTTGTTTTGTATTGTGAGCGTGTTTAGAGAGGGAGAGGGAGGGAGGGGGGGGGAGAGAGAGGGAGAGAGAGAGAGAGAGAGAGAGAGAGAGAAAGAGAGAGAGAGAGAGAGAGAGAGAGAGAGAGAGAGAGAGAGAGAGAGAGAGAGAGAGTCTGGCTGCTGTATATGAGTTCTGCTCATCATTAACCAGGGATTGCAAATGATGATTAAAAGAAAAACAATACTGCACTCGTGGTAAAGCGGCATAAACAATTAATTTTGATTCTGCTTCTAATACAGACTGACTTTTATTTGTCAAAATGTGTAGCCATGCCTGTCCAATAATGCCAGATTGATTATTAAAACAATTGCAGACTTGCGGACTGGGGCTTTTAACTATAACAGTACTCGTGACAAAGTTCTCTCTCCTCACTTCAATGTCTTCCCTGTGCTACTACTGAAAATCTAAGAAGATGGTGGACTAGCCACTACCCCTCAAACAAGAGTGGGGGGGGGGGGGGGGGGGGGGATTCGTCAATCCAATAAATGACTATGATTAATTGATTGATTGATTAATGCAATCAACTAAACTATATAATCAAAACCTGTAGTGGGGGGGGGGGGGGGGGGCGACAGGGGCATCACCATACTGTGATGACATCAGACTGCGCTTTCAGTGTCTATCTCTGCAATGTCAGTCAACTTTTCCAATCCACTATCCTGGGTCCTAAGGGCCGTAGCAACAGCAGGCAGAGCCCTGTCAACCTGTGTGACAGTCCAAGGTTGACAGGTCCGCTCCATTGTCCGGTACAGACAGCTCATATAACGAAGGTCTGACTCATGAATCAAGAAGCCAAGATCACTAGCCACTGCACATGTCCATCAGATGACAAGTGGAGGTTTGCTCAACCAATAGTCACAAAAGCCACTGCCAGATTGTCAACCAGCCATCAACAGGCAACTGTCACAATAAAGGGAAATAACTGACAATTACCAGGCTATCTTTTGTCATTCAAGCATCCGTTCCCATACGACACTGACAAGTGGTCCAGAATGGTAGCATTTCTTTGGATCCGAATCTTACATTTTGTTTTGTTTGTCTGTTTTTTTCATTTGCTCTTCATCGATTTTCCTCGTCAGAAATCTCCCCGTTGATGCTTCACAGAGATGTGGCCTGTCAAAGCTTGGCATCACCCACAACACTAAGAGGGCATCTGGTGTGTCCAGCGTTCTCCCCGGGACTTCCGGGGAGAAGCCGCTGTGTCCATTAGCGCTGCATGGAAACAAGGGAGGAAGGGCAAGAAGGAGGAGAGCATGCTGGGATGTCATCTAATAATCCTCCACTACTTGCCCGTCTGCATCAGATCAAAGGGGAAAGCAGCCATCTGAGTGAACAGTTGAGGATTTGTTTGCATGTGTTCGGCTATGTCTCTTAATAAGCTGCTGTCAACCGGCCCAGAAGTGCCAATTACAGCTCCTGTGAAATGTCTGTGAAATGTCTTCCACTTGCACATGTCCGATTTAGAGTCTGATATAGGCCTATACATAATCCTTAAATTATCCCCATTCTCACAGAATTGAAGGATATTCTGTAGTAGGCCTATATACAGTATACATGATGTTCTGTAGTACATATACATGTATAGTATATACATGTTACCCAACCCTTATATAAAAACACTTGATGTTATACAGTATGAAGAATCTACTCTACCCGTTTACACCTGGTATTAACATTCACTCTATATCTGGAGTCTATATCTTGAACATGTCTCATGGGGGACTATAGACACTATGTGGAACTAGGGTTGAATACGTCTCAGGGGGGACTATAGACACGAGGTGGAACTAGGGTTGAACACGTCTCAGGGGGGGCTATAGACACTAGGTGGAACTAGGGTTGAACACGTCTCAGAGGGGACTATAGACACTATGTGGAACTAGGGTTAAACACGTCTCAGGGAGGACTATAGACACTAGGTGGAACTAGGGTTGAACACGTCTCAGTGGGGACTATAGACACTAGGTGGAACTAGGGTTGAACGCGTCTCAGGGGGGGCTATAGACACTAGGTGGAACTAGGGTTGAACACGTCTCAGGGGGGACTATGACACTAGGTGGAACTAGGGTTGAACGCGTCTCAGGGGGACTATAGACACTAGGTGGAACTAGGGTTGAACACGTCTCAGTGGGGAACTATAGACACCAGGTGGAACTAGGGTTGAACGCGTCTCAGGGGGACTATAGACACTAGGTGGAACTAGGGTTGAACATGTCTCAGGGGGACTATAGACACTAGGTGGAACTAGGGTTGAACGTGTCTCAGTGGGGAACTATAGACACTAGGTGGAACTAGGGTTGAACGTGTCTCAGTGGGGAACTATAGACACTAGGTGGAACTAGGGTTGAACATGTCTCAGGGGGACTATAGGCACTAGGTGGAACTAGGGTTGAACACGTCTCAGGGGGGACTATAGACACTAGGTGGAACTAGGGTTGAACGCGTCTCAGGGGGACTATAGACACTAGGTGGAACTAGGGTTGAACGCGTCTCAGGGGGACTATAGACACCAGGTGGAACTAGGGTTGAACACGTCTCAGGGGGACTATAGACACTAGGTGGAACTAGGGTTGAACGCGTCTCAGGGGGACTATAGACACCAGGTGGAACTAGGGTTGAACACGTCTCAGGGGGGACTATAGACACTAGGTGGAACTAGGGTTGAATACGTCTCAGGGGGACTATAGACACTAGGTGCAACTAGGGTTGAACACGTCTCAGGGGGGACTATAGACACTAGGTGGAACTAGGGTTGAATATGTCTCAGGGGGACTATAGACACTAGGTGGAACTAGGGTTGAATACGTCTCAGGGGGGACTATAGACACCAGGTGGAACTAGGGTTGAATACGTCTCAGGGGGGACTATAGACACCAGGTGGAACTAGGGTTGAATATGTCTCAGGGGGGGCTATAGACACTAGGTTGCAAATTTTACTAAAGGATGCTCAATATCTGTAGAGGCTTCCATTGATCTTTAATGTTGAATATCAAGCTTGTATTGCCAAATTCAGATGATAAATAAAATGTTGACGCCTGTAAAGGCATGATGACAAGTGGACGGAGTGTCTTAATAACAGCACACTCTGCACTGGGCTGCCCCCCCCCCCCCCTTCCCTCTCCTACTTTACTACAGGTGTCCCTGAAACAAAACCATGAATGAATGATACGTTTGTAACACAGCAGGGTCATTACAATAGGCTGGACATTTTCATCTTTTTCTTGTTTGCCTAATAATGTTAACCACTGGAAACACACAAACAAACTTTCTTCCGGGCAACTTTCCCTCACAGCTGATTCGAGAAAAAAAGACAAACACGCAAACATACTTTTGCTGGTCTGCCATTGTTGTGTAACATGTCGTCTCATCTCTACAGTCTTCTTAGTTAAAGGTCCCATGGAAAGTAAATAAAATCACTTTTTGGGCAATTTTACAGAATTCCTGTGAGTCTATGGAACACATCTGTAAGGTTTTTTTCTTAGATTTATCTTTTTTTATTGGAAGAATTAGTACATATTTATACATTTCAGTTATCAAAATTATACAACTTCCATTTCCTTCCTCATTCCTATCCCCTAATCCCACCCATCCCACCCAGTGAGGGCGACGACAAACATACATGAAAAAGAAAAAAAGAAAAAAAGAGATATAAATAAAAAATAGACATTTAAATAATTAAACAAAAGTACAGATGTGGCAGACAGAGCTACGCAAAAGAAAAATGAAGTCAAATTAAAATAAAACAAAGATAAAACAGAGATATTTTTATATATACATACCGTAATAATAATATATAATATAAGTGTTACTCTCCATTTTAGTAGCGTAATTTCCAGATGGTAAAACAAATAAAATGGAGAGTAAATTTAACACCCTTAGCAGACCACCACAATGCCATCTCCCTAGCCATGCGTGGGCTAGCAGTGTCATGAAGGTAGAGAGGGGGTGGAGGGGGGTCATGGGGTCCCAAGATTGGATGGAGTCATATGGGTTTTGAAATGGGATAGGAAGGGCTGCCATGTTTTGTGGAAGATATCCGTGTGGCCTTGTGTAGTAAATCTGATTTTCTCTATATGTATAAGAGACATGACATCCCTCATCCAGTGTAAGTGTGAAGGGGGAGTGGCTGCCTTCCAGTTGAATAGGATGAGACGTCTGGCAATGAGTGAGGCAAAGGCCATGGCATTGGATTGCCCAATAGATATTGTAGCGTTTTCCGGTGTCAAGCCAAATAGTGCAATAAGAGGGCATGGGTCAATGTTCATAAAAAATATGTCTGAATAAGATTTAAAAATGGAAGTCCAGAAAGGGGCCAGTACTGGACAATGCCAGAACATATGGATAAGTGAGCCAGGGGCTTGGTGACACCGGTCGCATGTGGGATCCATGCCAGGATTTATCTTCGCCAGTCTAGTCTTTGACCAATATAGACGGTGGAGGAGCTTGAACTGTATCAGTGAATGGCGGGCACATATTGAAGAAGAGTGTATTCGGGCAAGAGCGTTTTCCCATTCTTTGTCTGTAAATTGATGATTTAGATCGGACTCCCAGTTTTGTCTTATAGCCAATACTGAGGAGGGTAGGGATAGGGATATGATGTTATATAGTTTAGATATTGAGCCTTTGATTACAACCTTCACCTCCAAGATGCGATCGATCAAAGTTTTTGGGGGTGTATGGGGGAACTGGTCAAATTTGCTCTTAACAAAATCACGTATCTGTAGATATCTGAAAAAATTTGTTTTTGGTAAGTTAAACTTTAGGGACAGTTGTGTGAAAGACATGAAAGAACTGTCTTGGTACAAATCATAAATGTTCAGAATGCCCTTCTTAAACCAGTTGCTGAAGGTTTCATCCACCATAGAGGGAGGGAAAAGGAAGTTTTTGTGGACAGGTGACGACTGTGACATGGCGTGGAGACCAAAGTGTTTTCTAAACTGGGACCAGATCCGGAGGGAGTGTTGTACTAAGAGGTTGTTGGTATACTGGGCGGTTGTGACTGGGAGCGAGGAGCAGACTAAGGATTGCAAAGATGTTCTAGAACAAGATGCCCTTTCCATGTCCACCCATGCCGGTACCCACTGACAGAGTCCGTAGTGGGAGTGGCTCCAGTAGAGAATGCTGTGAATATTTGCAGCCCAATAGTAGACCAAGAAATTGGGTAGTGCGAAGCCTCCCTGTGATTTAGGCTTCTGGAGGGCCATTTTATTTATTCGGACTGGGCGTTTGTTCCAAATAAAATCTGATATTGCCTTGTCGAGGGCTTTAAAAAATGACTTTGGAATAAAGGTTGGAATATTTTGAAATAAGTACAGAAATTTCGGTAATGTGTTCATTTTCACAGTGTTCACTCTGCCAACAAGTGATAAAGGAAGTGATGACCATCTGATAAAATCCTGCTTGGTGCGCTCCAGTAGAGGGGTGAAGTTGGACGCTATGAGATTAGAATGTTTATGTGTTATCGTTATGCCAAGGTAACGGAAGCTACTTGGGGAAAGCTTGAAGGGGAACCTAGAGGGGGGGATATTTCTAGCGAAGGAATTTATGGGGAAGAGTTCACTCTTGTTTAAGTTTAATTTATAGCCAGAAAAAACACCAAACTCGTGTAGTATGTGAAGGACACGTGGAAGTGTGGCCGCTGGATCCGCGATATACAACAGGACATCGTCTGCATATAGCGAGATTCTTTGTTCCTGTCCATTTCTGATGATGCCTTGGACATGGCGGTCCTTGCGAAAGGAAATAGCTAGTGGCTCGATCGCTAGTGCAAATAGTAGCGGAGAGAGAGGGCAACCCTGTCTTGTACCGCGTTGTAGGGGGAAATATTCCGAAGTCACATCATTTGTTCGAACTGATGCCACTGGAGAGGAGTATAAAAGTTTGACCCAGGACACAAATTTCTCGCCGAAACCGAATTTCTGCAGAGTATAGAATAAATAGTCCCATTCAACCCGGTCAAAGGCCTTCTCTGCGTCTAGCGCAACAACGACCTCTGCAACGGGAGACTCGGTGGATGAGTAAATTATATTCATAAGGCGCCGCAGGTTGAAAAAAGCCATTCTATCCTTCACAAAGCCAGACTGGTCTGGATGGATAATACTTGGTATAACGGATTCCAGTCGTCGAGCGAGTACCTTTGCCAAGATCTTTGCTTCATTGTTAAGGAGAGAAATAGGACGATATGAGCCACAGTCTTTCGGGTCCTTATCTTTTTTTAAAAGCAGGGATATTGAGGCTTGATAGAGAGTCGGAGGAAGCGAGCAGGATTGAAAAGATTCCTCAAACATTGAAGCCATAATGGGACATAACTGGGTGGAATATTTTTTTTTAAATTCCACTGGGAACCCGTCTGGGCCTGGGCTTTTCCCACTCTGCATCATAGTTAAAGCCTGTTGGATTTCATCAGCGCTAATGGGCTCTTCCAAAAGAGTCATTGAATAATTGTCTATGACTGGTATATCCAAATTTGCAAAGAAACTATTCATGAGAGAGGGGTCTTTGGGGGAATCAGAGGTATATAGTGCAGAATAAAATGTTTTGAATTGACCATTTATTTCCAATGGGTCCGTATAGATCTCTCCAGTGGCAGAGTTAATTTGCGTGATCAAGTTCTGAGCGGTGCGGTGTTTTAGCTGTAGTGACAGCACTTTACTAGGTTTATCACCGAATTCAAAAAAGGACTGCCGTGATTTGAGTAGAAGCTGCTCAGCATGACTGGTGGAAAGGAGGTTAAATTCCGTCTGTAGGGTCACTCTTTCATTATAAAGTGCAGGTGTCGGAGAGACTGCGTATGAATAATCCAATTTAATAATTTGGTCTGAAAGTTCAGTGCGTCTGCTGTTGTGCAGTTTATTACGTCGAGCACAATTAGAAATAATTTCTCCACGGAGAAAAGCTTTAAGAGCTTCCCAAATGATGGACATAGGCATGCCAGGGGTAGAATTTACCTCAATAAAAAATTTGATCTTAGTGGACAGGAACGATGAAAATGAGTCCTCAGATAGCAATAGTGGATTAAGTTTCCACGGCCTGAATGATGGACATTTGTCCGGGAAGGCTAGCTCTAAGATTATTGCTGCATGGTCTGAAATAACAATGCTATCGTAAGAGCAGGAACGCACTTGAGATAGAAATGTGTTGTCAATAAACAAATAATCAATTCGAGAATATGTATGATGAACTGGTGAAAAGAAAGAGTACTGTTTGGCGGTGGGATGAAGGAAGCGCCAGACATCTGAAATACCGTATTGCTTCAGGAAGGACACTATGGCTCTAGCAGTCTGAGATTGTGGAGCTGGATTAGATGATGATCGATCTAAGGCTGGGTTAAGAGCACAATTAAAGTCACCTCCCATAATCAGTTGGTTAGAGTTCAGGTCGGGGAGTGAAGAGATAAGTTTATTGATGAAATGCGTGTCACCAAAATTTGGAGCATATACGTTGACTAGGACTACCTTTGTGGAATAGAGAGTTCCTGAAACTATAATGAATCTGCCATTAGGGTCAGAGATCACATCAGATGGAGTAAATGGTGTGTTTTTGTTGATCAGAATGGCTGTTCCTCTGGCTTTGCTCTGAAAACCAGAGTGGAACACTTGACCTACCCAAGCTCTGTGTATTCGACGGTGATCTACTCGCCGAAGGTGAGTTTCTTGCAGAAAAGCGATGCCAACCCCAAGCTGCTGTAAGTGAGTAAGGATCCTAGTACGTTTCAAGGGGTTATTTACACCCTTCACATTCCAACTAATTATGTTAGTATTGCCCCCTGACCCCCTATTAGGATCAAACACTGGCATAAGAAAGTGAAAAAATATTCATGACATTTGAGATGGCAAAGTGGTGGTCCAGGGTGCTTATAATTAAAGATGAAAAAAGTCATAAGAATAGAAACAAAAAACAATAAACAAAAATAGACAAAGATATTCACTGTTAATATTAGCAATGAAAAACAAACAAACATAAAACGCCCTCTCACGTCCCCGTGGGGCGTGACTACTCACAGCCATAGTAACACTGACTGTGCCTAGCATTACAGCTAACCTTGTGCACCCTGTGCTCTAAACGAGCACCCTGTGAGAACTGTAATTCTTAATTACACATGGCAAGAACCAAAAAAGAAAAGAAAAAAAGGGAAGAAAGAAAAAATAATGAATAAATAAATAATTGCTCGACACGTGGCCATATATAATTATGTAACTAGCTTGGTTGGATAAGGCAGGTTTCTAACAATGTATACACCTAAACCCCTGTTTGGAATCTCATTGTAGTCCACCCCCTCAAGAGACAGGTACTGCCTATTTAGACCAGTAGAATGTAAGATATCTCTCTTTGGTTAGAGTTCTACACCAAATGTTTGGGCCATGGGGTATGTTGTTTTATAAAGGTGCATAGTGGCACCAAACCTGCCTTTTCCATATAACTAACACACACACCCACACACACACACACACACACACACACACGGGGGCGGGGGCCAATTGATCACCGCCCTGACACACACATACCCACACGCACTCACACACCACGTATGTTGCTATGGTTAACTTGAATAAGTATGACAAAGATAAATCGCAAGCCTGCAGCCAATTCGGCGCATATAATGTAATGATACTAAATAATACGATATCACCAGTGTGGGATATGGGCGAGTAAACAGTCAGCTTGTACCCAACGTAGACTGAGACTGAAAGTTTAGCAATAGCCAGGCGGCTAGCTGTGGTAAGTGACGTCATCAAGTCAGCCACCAGTGACCCGGATGAAGATGAATATACATGTTAATCGCCAGCGGGATGACAGTCAGCTTGTATTTAACGAAAGAATAATAATAATAAGTTGGCTTTAGCAAGTAATAATAATAGTAACAATGAATTCACAGTGAACCGAGTTAGCCAACAGTCTATAGTAAGTGACGTAATCGAACAAACCCGGCAGTGACCCGGAAGAAAAAGAAATACAAAAATAATAAAAAAAAATAGGCGACATTCACCGGCAGGTTCACATTCGGCTTGTATTCTACGTAATAAAAATAGTAGTAACAAATGAGCTTTAGTAAATTAAGACTAGTCGGCCGGTTATAACGAGCAGGTTGGCCGATGTACACAGCAATTGCATAGCGACAATCATACCGTGTTGTTACCCACATCAATTTCTTCAACATTATGTAATTATAAATAGGAGCAATAACAGATTATATAGTCTTCCATTACCTCCCAGATAATCTCAATGCAAAAAATTACGAAAAGTGGTGGCCCCCCTGATAGTAGATGAATGCGAATAAGAAATCATAATGATAATAGTAGTAATAATAATAATAACGGTCTAGCTAGTTGCTAGGACCGTGAGGATCGTTATCAGTCAGCCAAAATGTTCAAATCCACTTCAGCCGGGGGTGTGAGGGGAAAAAACCCTGAGTCCACTGGTGTGTATCATATCCAAATATTTGTTAGTCCTTTAGTGTAAGCAGGATTTATCGTCAACAGTATGGTATATAATATGAATAATAACGGATTGTTTTTTGGATAGTGTTCCATTACCTCCTAGGTAATCCCAGTACGAAAAAAATAAATAAAAATAAAAATACGAAAAGTAGTGGCTCACCTGATAGTAGACAGATGCAAGTAAAATAAATCATAATAATAATAGTACTAATAATAATAATAACAACGGTCTAGCTAGTTGCTAGGACCGTGAAGAACGTTACCGGTCAGCCAGAATGATCCTTCAGATCCACTTCGGCCGGAGGTATGAGGGAAAAAACTGATGTGTATCATATCCAAGCGTTATTAGTCTTTTAGTGTAGGCATGATTTTTTCCTTGTAGAAATCGGCTGCCAGCTCTGGAGAGTCAAATGTGTAGCCTTCCCCACCGAATGTCAGGCGCAGCTTAGCCGGGTAAAGCAAGCCGTATCTGATGTTGGCCTCGCGGAGCAGGTTCTTGATGTCTTTGTATGCCCCTCGGCGTCTGGATAGATCCGCAGAAAGATCGGGGAAAATGTGTACCGTGGAGCCCCTGAATGTTAGCCGTCCCCGCTCACGCGAGAGCCGCATGACCAGCTCCTTCGTCTGGGAATAATGGAACCGTACCATCATGCCTCTAGGAGGGGCCTTCTGGTGCGTTTTGGGTGCCATTAGGCGATGTGCGCGGTCTAGGACTACCGGCTTGTCGAAGGCCTCTTCACCGAACAGCTCCACGAAAAAGGCGGACATGAATGTAATAGAGTTCTGCCCCTCGATTCCTTCAGGGATTCCAATTATTTTTACGTTCTGCCTGCGTGAACGGTTTTCGAGGTCATCAATTTTGAGTCGTAGGTTAGTGTTTTCGCTTAAGGATTCACACAATGTCTCCACTGTGGATGCACACAGTGTCTCTACTGTGGACAACCTCTCGTCCATATCCGCCAATGAAGTCTCCACGTGCTGTATTTTCTGCGTCTGTGTGGATATCGAGGCCTGGAGGACCGAGAGGGAGGTACGGAGCTCGGCCAGGAATTCTGTGCGGAGGGAAGCTACCTCGGCACGAATTGTAGAGGTAATCAGCTCTTTCATTATCGCTGGCGTCAGTTCTGTTGGTTCCGCGGCGTCCGCCATCTTGTCGCCTGTACTCGAGCCCGTTTCCTCTACCTCTTCAAGTTCTGTCTTTCGCATATATCTTGTTGCATATATCTTGTTGCTGGTTGTTGCTGGTTTTTTAGGCATACCAAATGTCTGATAGTGTCGTCTGTTTAGTCAGAGAACATAAAATAATACTTTCAGTTCGAGCCAAGTCAAATGGGCTGTAGTAAAACTTAATTTCTCACGGAGCTACTCTCATGTGCGTCGTTACTCCGCCATCTTGTTGCTCCTGGCGATTCCTTTTAGCTTCATGCTATATTTCATTGAATAGCGTTGGCTACATGATAACTAGCCGTGAACAGGGGTGCTCGCTACCGACGCTTCGTGCAGACGCTGTGTCGGCTCGCCCCCGAACATCCGTCATTGTTTTGCATTTTTAATCAAGTACTGTGGAGCACCACTTTCTGCCCTTCCAATGTCCAAGCTGTTTTTGGCTGGGCTCCGCCCATACTTGCAATGCGCTTTGAGTGACAGTCACCCACCTGCACTAGCAGATACGAGAGAGAGAGCGAGAGTCCATTTTATCTAGTGAAGCTGCTTCTCTGTGTGTGATTGGGTTGGCTAGCTAGCGGCTAACGTTACGTTAACGTTACGAGGGTGCATTGCAAAGCTTATTTATAAGCATTGACGTTTTCACTGCACATAGAAACAGTGCAGGGGGGTAAAGCTGGGATTTATAAGCACACTGGAGCTATGTTGTCAACACGTTTGAGGAAGTGCTGAGAGTGGAACAGCTGAAGGTCTCTGCTGTCGAAACCGCTTCCGCATTATTTCCACTCGCTGCTCATATAAACGTATCACAGTTGATTGTGGGCGGCGGTGGCAGATCAGCGCCTATTCACGTCAGCGAGCGCGTCAAATCAGAATGGCTCAGTGTGGGGGGGGGGGGGGGGGGGGGGGGTTGTCTCAGCTGAACTGAAGAAACGGGACTGGGTAGAGATTTCACATCTAGTCAGTGTTGGTACAACCCCACATTGATAGAAAACAATGCAAACCACTGGAAAATGCCATTTATAAGATAGGGGACCTTTAAATCTACACTAGAACTGAATATAACTGTGGAACTAAATATAACTTGTACTACTGCTTGTTGCTTTTTTCCTGTTGTACCGAACTCGTACCAAACTGTGACCCCAAAACCAAGGTACTTCGAACCGTGGCTTTTGTGTACAGTTACACCCCTACAATCACCGGTTGGTTGCGACTAAGATGTCTGTGATCTAAAACAATGAATAGCTGCAATAATGGGTTTGGCTAAAGTGGGCAAGAAAACATCCTATAGGCTCTAAAAGTCCTCCTATTTTTTCCACATTGACTCACTTCTCTCTTCTCGATCTCTCTCGGTCAAGCTTCCTCACTCTCTCTCACTCTTTCTCTGTAGGGGAATGGCAGCCTCTTCTAATTGTTTCCTCATCTCAGCCTCAGGGAGAGGTGTGCGTGCAGACAGAGGCCTTGTTATGCATGTGATTTATAGGTTTATAGGGAGTGAGACATGTAAACCTCCTCATCCCCCCTGAGGCAAAAATCAAAGAATCGATCACGTATAGTCTCTGTGTGGGTCCCAGGTCCGGGCTGTAGGTCTCTAAACATACAGTACTCTCTGTGTGGGTCCCAGGCGCAGGCTATAGGTCTCTAAACATACAGTACAGTCTCTGTGTGGGTACCAGGGCCGGGCTGTAGGTCTCTAAACATACAGTACAGTCTCTGTGTGGGTCCCAGGCCCGGGCTGTAGGTCTCTAAACATACAGTACAGTCTCTGTGTGGGTACCAGGCCCGGGCTGTAGGTCTCTAAACATACAGTACAGTCTCTGTGTGGGTCCCAGGCCCGGGCTGTAGGTCTCTAAACATACAGTACAGTCTCTGTGTGGGTACCAGGCCCGGGCTGTAGGTCTCTAAACATACAGTACCGTCTCTGTGTGGGTACCAGGCCCGGGCTGTAGGTCTCTAAACATACAGTACAGTCTCTGTGTGGGTACCAGGCCCGGGCTGTAGGTCTCTAAACATACAGTACAGTCTCTGTGTGGGTACCAGGCCCGGGGCTGTAGGTCTCTAAACATACAGTACTCTCTGTGTGGGTCCCAGGCCCGGGCTGTAGGTCTCTAAACATACAGTACAGTCTCTGTGTGGGTCCCAGGCCCGGGCTATAGGTCTCTAAACATACAGTACTCTCTGTGTGGGTACCAGGCCCGGGCTGTAGGTCTCTAAACATACAGTACAGTCTCTGTGTGGGTACCAGGCCCGGGCTGTAGGTCTCTAAACATACAGTACAGTCTCTGTGTGGGTCCCAGGCCCGGGCTGTAGGTCTCTAAACATACAGTACAGTCTCTGTGTGGGTACCAGGCCCGGGCTGTAGGTCTCTAAACATACAGTACAGTCTCTGTGTGGGTCCCAGGCCCGGGCTGTAGGTCTCTAAACATACAGTACAGTCTCTGTGTGGGTCCCAGGCCCGGGGCTGTAGGTCTCTAAACATACAGTACTCTCTGTGTGGGTACCAGGCCCGGGCTGTAGGTCTCTAAACATACAGTACAGTCTCTGTGTGGGTACCAGGCCCGGGCTGTAGGTCTCTAAACATACAGAGTACAGTCTCTGTGTGGGTACCAGGCCCGGGCTGTAGGTCTCTAAACATACAGTACAGTCTCTGTGTGGGTCCCAGGCCCGGGCTGTAGGTCTCTAAACATACAGTAGCAAAGTAACCTAAGCAGCTGCAGAAATCCACAATCCACATCAATCCACATGTTTTTACTGAACATTATTCAATAGGATGTGCCTTAACTGTAGATTTCTGTCCAAATAGTATCATCCACTAACCAATAGCATCAGCGGTGGGATGACTTTTGAAATGCATGTCCCGCTGTTAATGGTCCCTTTTCCCATTTTCAGGAAAATGGCTTTTTCACACACACACACGCACGCACGCACGCCCGCACGCACACACACACACGCATGCACACACTCATGCACGCACGCACGCACGCACACACACACATAGATACATGCATGCACGAGCACACAGGCATGCATACACACACACACACGCGCGCACACACACACACACACACACACACACACACACACACACACACACACACACACATGCGCACACACACACACACACACACACACACACACACACACACACACACACACACACACACACACACACACACACACACACACACACACACACACACACACAGGTACCCAACCATGATGGCACCCAGCCGAGACACCTCCAGACACCATTTTGTCGTTGTTCTTGTGTTTCTCAGTATCAGTTACACCGATTAATTTGTTTGTGCAATTACGCCGTGCAGCAATTTGCCACGATGCAGATGGTCGCCTTGTTATCATAATCATGTTGGCCCTCACGAGGACAGCAGGAAGTCACGTCGCTGTGGAGATAATTGCCACGCAGAGCCCTCAGCCCACATAACTGTGGTAATTTCTTAAAAGATTATTATTCTTATATTTATTTATTTTTCAATACAATGAACGGTATAGAGAAAAGAGGGCCTATACTCACTGTAAAATGGAACCTCGATGCACTGCCTATTTTGAGAAGAATCAATTAAATGGGAAAGAGTGCTTCTGGAATATCAAATTGACATCACTCAATTCGACTCAACAACAACAACAACAAAGCCAAACGCAGCAAAGCCACTACTTGCAAAAGTAAGCTGAGACCATTAATGAGGATGAAATGTGGACACACAGGACAGTAGCTTAATTGGGACATACTGAACATGTGTACCTCTGATGAATCAATAGCACAGCCCACAGACAAAATGGCACTAAAAAGCAACCTGAGGTAGATTCCAATGGTTCCGTGTCTTTAGGTACAATTAAGAGTTACGGTGATTCATCTTGGTCGAGAGAGCTGTGCCTGTGAGGACTGAGGAGGGTCAATATTTATTTATTCGTCGTATTTATTCCTATTTTCCCGCCTGTAGTTGATAGCGTTCTCCAACTTCTCCTATTAATTTTTTTCTTCACGCGCACTGAATTCTAAACTGTGCGGCCGGGCACGCGCCCAATAACAGATCCATGCCAGGGATTTGTCAGTTGATGAATTCCAGTATAAAGAAGTGTCTTTTTTCCTGTATAAAAAGAAGTAAAGAAGACGCCACCAAAGTTAATGCACAATCACTCCCCCTGAAGAGAACCGATTGTACAATTCGAGAGGGTCACATACACCGCAAGAGGGTCACATCACGACAGAGAGGACAATGACAGAAAGAGAGAGAGAAAGGGGGAGAGCAGTGGAGAATGAGTGATTTTGGTTACTGTGGGTTAATGCAGTGTCTTTCAACTGCAATTGCCATGTCTAAACATTCATGAGCTGAGAAGTGGGAGAACAGA
>NW_028172460.1:0-3000 GCF_963971535.1 Notolepis coatsorum
GGCGGGCATTAAGGGGCCGGGCCCGCCCACTGAGTCAGCTGTGCCCACCCTGGTAATTTTTTTTTATTTTTTCAATCAAAGTCGACTATCCAAATCCTTAGTCGGGGACAGCCCTAGTGGGCACTGATGTCAACAACAACACTACTGAAGCTAGCACTGCACTCTGTGATCATTCTTTACAGAACATCGCCTTAGTATGCTTCATCGACGCAAGGCCAATTTAATTCAGTTGGCATTTGAGAAGGGCTTAACAAAAAAGTTCAGGAATGAGTGGATAGGGGCAGTGTTTTAAGAAGATTTCACTCTGTCCCCAAACGCCGCTTGCCGCTCTACTAATGATGGTGAGTAGCCTGTGGAGGAATTTTGTTTTCTTTTTTCTGCACCTTATTTTTGTCAGTTCAGTTTGTCAGTGAATTCAGAAGTGTTGAATAAATGGAGACTTTTCAAAGATTTAGAATAGAATAGAATAGAAATGTATTATCCTGAGGGAAATTTGACACTGCAAATCACTCAACATTAAACATTTAGACAGAACAAGTCACGAATAAGAATAACAAAACAAATGGCCTAAGAATAAAATAAAATGAAATAGAATAAAAATAGAATAAAAGATACAGTAAATAAATACAGTAAAAATATACTGAAGTCTACAGTAGGTGTAATATTGCACAGTGTTGTTTAAAAAGTAAGAGTCCAGGAAGATGGTAACTGTCACTCTGTGCTCAGTGATGCAGTGAGGCACAGTGATGCATTGTATAGTCTGATGGCTGTCAGAATGAAGGACTTCCTGTGCCGTTCAGTGCTGCATTTAGGTAGTGTGAGCCTATAACATGCTCCTCCTGTCAGCCAAGTCTGTGTATAGTGGGTGGGAGGGGTTTTCCCTGATGGCCTGGAGCTTAGCAAGGTTCCTCCTCTCCGCCACCCTCGCTAGAGTCCAGCTCCACCCCAACCACGCTACTGGCCTTCCTGACCATCTTATCCAGCCTGTTTGTGTCCCCTGCTCTCAGTCCGCTGCCCCAGCAGGTCTGTTATATATATCCGTTCAGTCTGTTTTTGTATATGTGAATGTTCTTAAGATAGAGAGAAATTAGATTTTTCAATTGCCTCTCTGCTGTTTAGTTCAGCACCCTGGGCAGCGCCAAGCAAGCCACAGCGCCGCTGTCCCAGCTGAAACGTATAAAAGGGAACTTGTGTTGAAAAACCATTGTGCCCCCCCGAGAACATTTTATGCCGCCCCACTAATTTGTTTCTGCAGCCTGGTCTGATTTTACTAGATATTACATAATTTAGTGTATTACAATATAGAATATACTTTTACTTATATTAATATTACATATTACTATATATGTTTTATATTATATGTATTACTCAATGTTTTATATGACATATATTACTATATATGGTTTATATTACATATTATTATAGATGTTTTATATTACATATACTATATATGTTTGATATGATATATATATTACTATATATGTTTTATATGACATATACTACTATATATGTTTTATATGACATATTACTATATATGTTTTATATGACATACGTTATTATTATAACATGTTTTTGTAAGCACTGATTCACCATATAATTAATTATATAAACTGTAGCCATGTTTGATTATGGGAACCTACTCTATCTATATAGTGGGCTGAGATTACCCCTGAAGAGAAGGCATGTGTGACTGGAAGTGAGAGCAGGTTATGGAGGAATGGGCAATACAAGAGTTGTATTTTGGAGATAACAGCTGGGGTGGGCTTGTGGTCAGAGTCTATAGAGGTACAAAATAAAATGTGTTTAACTAGAATAGTTAAGACCAGGCTCACTCTTTACACTATGGGAAAGGAATTTCCATCAATAACCTCCACCTTTGTATTGTGGAATATAGGTATAACTTCATCGATCTCTACGAGGGCAATGAATCTCACATGCATGTAAGATAACTATGTTGAATACAGTGATGGCCACAGAACAAATGTAACCTTATATGTCAGGTACAGGTAGGTGGAGGCTAAATAGTTCTAAAAGCCATCATTTTGACATAATATAATTTCGACATAACATCATTATGCGTCACTTATATTCATCTACAAACTCTTGTTAAGGCATCTCCACAGTCCTGCTGTCAAGGGGGTCTCAGGTCAAAGGACCTTCTGGTCAGTGAACGGTACAATATATGTATGAGGATGTTTGTTTTGTTTGTTTTGTTTTTATTTATTTTTTACCCAGGGACAGTGCACATTAATGAACATCTTCAGTTTCCACATAAATCAAATCAAATCAAATTTATTTATAGGGCCCGACAACACACGTTAATGTCCCCATGGGCCGTACAGGTCTTCTTTAAACAAGTCAAGAAGAAAACATAATAAGTCAAGAACAGAACAAGAACACCATAAGGTCCAAACATTTTTAGATGAATGCAAATAAATGAAAGAATGCAAGCACTCCCAGACATACCCCACGCGAAGGTAAGGAAAAACTCACTAAAACCTAACAATAGGGAAAAAAGCTCCACAGGCAGTGTGGAGGAGAGAAACCTTAGAAGGGCCATTCAAGGGGGGATCTCCCTTCTTAGATGTTGGTGATAGTAGTGTTGCAGACGGACAGTTGGTAAGCATGCACTCATGTGTGTGGTGAAACACAGATGAGTGCATGCAAGTTTCAAGTTTCAAGTTTCTTTAATAGTTGTCATACAGAAGTACAGAATACTTTCATACAAAATGCTTCTTACTGTTACGCTCCAGAGACTGTGCTAGACAAGATAGTATCAAATAACATAGTATAGCATGTAATTTAGAAGAAGAAAATGAGGTCACAGTGTTCGGTATAGACATATGTACAATGTTCTGAGTTACCATATAATATACAATACTATGCAGTGTACTAATGTACAGTACTATATAGTGCAAAGCAGAAATGGGATGAGGTACAATTTAGGTACAATTTACAGTAAGGTGTACGAGTTGTAGTGCAATCCTTCATCAATAAATA
>NW_028172459.1:0-18770 GCF_963971535.1 Notolepis coatsorum
TCCAAATTTTTTTTTATAAAAAAAGGACTTCATTGTCATGCTAATGTATGCACACACACTGCTGCTGATTTGGAAAACCAGCTGCCCCTGTCAAAAGTTTCCTCCCAGGGTCCAATGTAAGTGTTACTTACTGTACTGCAGCACGGTGCAGCTGTTAACGGGTACGGCACTAACGGCAGATCTGAGACTAAACAAGGCTACGGTGCAGCTGTTAACGGGTACGGCACTAACGGCAGATCTGAGACCTGAGACTAAACAAGGCTACGGTGCAGCTGTTAACGGGTACGGCACTAACGGCAGATCTGAGACCTGAGACTAAACAAGGCTACGGTGCAGCTGTTAACGGGTACGGCACTAACGGGCAGATCTGAGACCTGAGACTAAACAAGGCTACAGTGCAGCTGTTAACGGGTACGGCACTAACGGCAGATCTGAGACTAAACAAGGCTACAGTGCAGCTGTTTTTTTTATTTTACCTTTATTTGACCAGGTAGTCACTTGAGATCAAAGATCTCTTTTTCGAGCAAGACCTGGGCAAAATGGCAGCAAAAACAAAAACAAACACACAAAATACACAAAACACAGACAGAGACACAAAAGGCAAAGTGGGGCAAGGGGATACATTTGAGCTGCAGCTAACAAGATTGAATGGGATTGGGGGGAGATTGGAGGGTAGATAAGATAAGATAAGATATTCCTTTATTGATCCCCTTGGGGAAATGCAGGTGTCTTAGCGACATAGGGGAGGGAGGAGGGGAGGTACAGGTATGGGCAGGGAAATAGTAGAGACACATAAATATACAGTAGGCAATAAAATGAGATCCGAATATAAAAATACGAGAAAAATAAACAGGGTAAACAATATAATGAACTCTGAATATAAAAATATGAGAAAACAAAAAGGTGCAGATGAGGGTCTGTATGCCCTGTCGAGTATGTTATACGTTACTTACAATGCATATAGGCAATACATACATACATACATACATACATACATACATACATACATACATACATACATACATACATACATACATACATACATACATACATAATTTGAATGAATATACTATGAGTAAAAGTAAACACTAGTATACACAAGGTGCAGTATACTATATTACCCTTTGAAGGGAAAATCCACCCTAAAAGGTATACGCACACATGCATGTGCACGGTTAG
Organism: Notolepis coatsorum; assembly: GCF_963971535.1. Lineage (NCBI taxonomy): Eukaryota > Metazoa > Chordata > Actinopteri > Aulopiformes > Paralepididae > Notolepis > Notolepis coatsorum. The sequence continues at coordinate 1,180 of NW_028172459.1, forward strand.
CATTGCCTGGCATCAGTGGCGATAGTTTGGCTACTAAGCGAATAAAGCATAACTAGAGAGATGACTAATTTTCTCTGCACACGCACCACTTCAAATTGCACTATCTTGTACTAACTTGTATCTTCTTGTACTTCTTCTATTGTATCTTATAGCTGTATCTATATTATCAGACTGTGAAGCTCTGTATCCCCCCCCCCCCCCCCCCCCCATGCTACTAGGACAGAGCGGCTTAGGCTCAGCTTCTTCCCCCAGGCCATCAGAGCCATGAACAATGAACATTGAGTGCTCAGAACATTGAACTGTCCACACACAAGCACACATGAACACACACACGACACGCACACTGTGCACGCTCACACACGAGCAGCCACTTAACACTTTAACATGAGCGGGCACACACTCATGTCGCACACACGCACACTTATGGCCAAAGGAAAGGACACTTTAAATTAGAATAACAGGAACAGTGTATTGCACTACCAAAGCTAACTAGCATGTCACACATGCTCTGTAAATAACTATGTACAGATACCGAGATGTCACTCCATGTTACCTGCTACCTGTTACTGCACAATGTTGTTTCTTCTTTTGATTCTATTATATGTACCACTGTATTGCACATTGTTGCGGGCAAGACCACCCGCATTTCATTGTATACCTGTATGCCGTGACAATTAAAACTCTTGACTTGACTTGACATGCTGCTTTGTCACGTGAATTTCCCTTAATAAAGGATCATCTTATCTTATGCATGTTACCAGCCAGGCTGGTTTTGAAACGTCGGCTAGTCGTGATGACACACTGCGATGACGCAACCTGCTCAACCCCCCCCCCCCCCCCCCCCCCCCCGGTCTCTAATGGCTGATCTACCTGGTGGCACCGCACCCCATGCGGTGGAGAACTCATCTGTCACGACAGCTACACTCTCTCCAGCACAGTTAGCGGGGTCCCCGCGAGGGAAGCTAACGTCAAAACCTCCGCTCTGCTTCGCCACCCGAGCGTCGCGGACGAGACCCCCCTGAGAAATCAGCGGCTTCACGCACTTCAGCAGAAAATATCTGTCTGCCAATTCCACCCGGAGATGCATCGTCCTGCTTCGACTCTCAGAGACCGCCGTCACCCTCCCCTGCCCTGGGGAGGAGAACCGCTAACTACCCCACGCTCAAACAGCCCCATGACACTGTTCTCTCTCTCTCTCTCTCTCTCTCTCTCTCTCTCTCTCTCTCTCTCTCTCTCTCTCTCTCTCTCTCTCTCTCTCTCTCTCTCTCTCTCTCTCTCTCTCTCTCTCTCTCTCTCTCTCTCTCTCTCTCTCTCTCTCTCTCTCTCTCTCTCTCTCTCTCTCTCTCTCTCTCTCTCTCTCTCTCTCTCTCTCTCTCTCTCTCTCTCTCTCTCTCTCTCTCTCTCTCTCTCTCTCTCTCTCTCTAGGCGGCTGAGTGGCGCAGTGGGCAAGGCGCTCGCCACTAACGCAGGAGATGCTGGTATCGAGCCCAGCTCTCGGCGTTGCTACTGGCTTGGCCGGTCGTTCAGAGTCAGGACAGCCAAAAACCGACCAATCTTTCACCGTTTCCTTAAAACACAATATCTGAAATGAAGGAGAGCCCCCCAGGGGGCAGCCCTAAAGGATTCTGCCATCCTTCATCCATTCAAGTCATACCCGTCTAGTGTGTTCAGACTTCTCTCTGACTAAACGGAACAGCACCATTATCCTAAGCTCTGGCTCTTTCTTTCTTTCTTTCTTTCTTTGAGAACAGGGTAATGGTACTTCACGTGTACTGGCGTGTGACAGTAATTGCAAATAATCTAAGCGGGGGAGACGTGAGAGAACACGAGGACAGCCGCTCACTCTAGGACTCCTCCGTTCTCCTACTGAACCACTCCACCCTGCTGCAAACCCCAGCTCACCAGCCAGACGCTTATTAACACAGGGACGTGTCTGCTGCTCAAACATGACACCTTATGCTAACCCTAGAGCCCCTCCTGTTTAATCTCCGGCAGTTACTTCTCCAACATCTCCCTCCGTCGGACATGGCTAGGCTGTTCGCCGCGGTAGTCGGTGACACCAGTGTTACTTGGTGTTCGGGCTCCACCGAGTACATTACTTGCAAACCGCTGTGTGCTTCTTTTTTTTATAGAAATAAAACCCATTTAGTTCATTTTCGCATCATCAGTGACCACATCCATCAAATAACAAAGAACTGATTTGTAATTTGTTAAATACTAAGGGCGGGATCCACAAAGAATGGATTGCACGGTGCTAGTTGCACCCTACTTACAATTCATTATGAATTGAAAATGGGGGACCCTGGTGTAAACAAGACGGAAGTATTTCTATGGTCTTCATCCCCTTAACAATTGTGTGTATTGAGCCTTACTATTTTGATTGATTGAAAATTGTATTAACAGATTGCAGAATGGGTACAATACAGTAAGGCTCAATACACACAATTGTTAAAGGATAACTCCACTTTTTTTTTAAATTAGCTTATTTAACATCTTCCCTGGAGTTAGACAAGAAGATGCATACCTCTTTTGTCTCTGTGCGTGCATTTTAGCTTTGGGAATAGACGCTCCGTTAGCATAGCTTAGCTTCATCACTGGAAGTGGGGGAGGACAGTAGCCTTACAGTGCCTTACAGTGTATTGCAAGGTCTGACATTGACCAAACTTGATATGCATGACCTTGGTGGGCTCTAGGTCAACTCCTGAAAAGGGGGTCAATGTCAGACCTTGCAATCAAAAGTTAGGGGCGCACTGAAATTATGGCAAGGGTTATTAGCCCCCTAACTTTTGATTGCAAAGTCTGACATTGACCCCCTTTTCAGGAGTTGACCTAGAGCCCACCAAGGTCATGCATATCAAGTTTGGTCAATGTCAGACCTTGCAATACACTGTAAGGCACTGTAAGGCTACTGTCCTCCCCCACTTCCAGTGATGAAGCTAAGCTATGCTAACGGAGCGTCTATTCCCAAAGCTAAAATGCACGCACAGAGACAAAAAAGGTATGCATCTTCTTGTCTAACTCCAGGGAAGATGTTAAATAAGCTAATTTAAAAAAAAAGTGGAGTTATCCTTTAAGGGGATGCAGACCAGAGAAAGACTTTCGTCTGGTTTACACCAGGGTCCCCCATTTTCAATTCATAATGAATTGTAATTAGGGTGCAACTAGCACCGTGCAATCCATTCTTTGTGGATCCGCCCTAAGCGTGTTATCAATATTTAGTCAGACAACATTATAAACGGAATGTGTCTGCACGGACAGCAGATCTATTTGACTATTTGATTTGAGTGACTAGGAGAGATATGAGGACTGTGTGTATGTGAATGAATGACCTTGAATGACCTTTATTTATATAGCACCCTTCACAGCACGAATGCACAGGGTGCTTTACACTACAGCTTAATATAAAAACACAATAAAACAAAATCAGAAATAAATGACAACAACAACAAACAGCAGTTAAAAACAGTGAAACCAGATAGAAAAAGTAGAATAAAAGGATTTGGATAAAATCATGAGTCACTAATTAAAACAAAAACTATAGAACAGTGAGGACAAGAAACCTTGGAGGGATATGAGGACTGTGTGTATGTGTAACTAGGAGGGATATGAGGACTGTGTGTATGTGTAACTAGGAGGGATATGAGGACTGTGTGTATGTGTAACTAGGAGGGATATGAGGACTGTGTGTATGTGTAACTAGGAGGGATATGAGGACTGTATGCATGTGTAACTGCATACAGTGCGGTGCAGGGGGAAGGCTAAGAGAATCATCAAGGACTCCAGCCACCCGAACAACTGCCTCTTTGAACTGCTGCGGTCAGGTAAGCGATACCGGAGTCTTAAGGCGAGCACAGAAAGACTCAGAAGAAGCTTCTATCCCCAGGCCATCAGGCTGCTAAACGAACAATAAACACTATGCAACAACCATCAAATGCACAGCACACACACCCACACGCACACACCCACTTAAACAAACACACTGCAGCACCCACTCTCCACACTTTAGATCACACAAACACACTTTATATTTATTGATAAAGGATTTGCACTACAACTCGTACACCTACTGTAAATTGTACCTAAATTGCACCTCATCCCATTTCTGCCTTGCACTATATAGTATTGTATATTAGTACACTGCATAGTATATTGTATATTATACAACGGCATGCAAATTTCTCGATTCTGATTGGCCATTCACACGTCTTTATTGACAACAATCCACGGTCCTGGGCTCAGGACCCGCCCACAACCAAATCACATAACCCTCCCCGGCTCACTCCGGGAGAAAACAGGATCGCCGAGTACAAATGGTTATGTTGAAAGCACCATAACGACTAAATATGAAGCGATTCTGTCAAGGGGAATGTGTTAGTATTTTAAACAATGTTGGATGATGTAATTGATGGGTCTTGACTCAATCTAGAACAAAAGAAAAATCGCGGATTGATTGATAGATTAATTGATTGATTTAAATTTCTTCCTTCCTACTTTCCGACTGCAGCGTTCTCTCTCACACTGTCCGACGCTGGCGTACCCACAAACACACACATACACACACACACACACACACACACATACACACACACACGCACACACACACTGTGACACACACACACACACACACACACACACACGCACACACACACACACACTCCTGTCTGCAACAGCGGGGGAGTCAGACTGAGAGAGAAGCAGCGCTGTTTTAAGTGAGCATGGTCTATTGAATTGATTGATTGGTTGATTGCTAATTTTATTACTGTACCCCTGGTTTCCAACTGGTTAAGTTTAGGCTAAAAGAAATAAATAAAAAAATAGGGCGAAGAAAACGTTTTTTTCCTATAGGGCAAAGAAAACGTTTTAATAAATTTTCAATCAATCATTCCAATAATACACAGTTGGATGTGTTAGTTGGTTGGATGCACTTCAAGCTGCTTCCACATGAGGCAACTTCTCTCAATCATTCCAATAATACACAGTTGGATGTGTTAGTTTGGTTGGATGCACTTCAAGCTGCTTCCACATGGAGTTGTGGGAACTACTTTTTCTGGCGGATGGTTTTTTCAATAAATCTTCGATTAATGTGTGTTTATTGTATAGAAATAAGGTTGGATGAATCTGGCAGTTGTATAAAAGCTTTACACCACGTGCAGTCGTGATTTGTGACCAATAAACCATGCCTAGGGGGGTCTAACGACCCTCGGCTGCGCCTCGGGCCTAACAACCACCCCTAGGCATGGTTTATTGGTCACAAACCACTCCTGCGTGTGATGTAATGCTTAATTATATGGTAACTCAGTTACGTCTATTCTGCATCGAACATTGTACATATGTCTATACTGAACACTGACTTTTTTTTTTACTTCTAATTTACATGCTATACTATGTTATTTTATTTCATACTTATCTTGTCTTGCACAGTCTCTGGAGCGTAACAGTAAGAAGCATTTTGTATAAAAGTATTCTGTACTTCTGTATGACAACTATTAAAGAAACTTGAAACTTGAACTAGGAGGGATATGAGGACTGTGTGTATGTGTAACTAGGAGGGATATGAGGACTGTGTGTATGTGTAACTAGGAGGGACATGAGGACTGTGTATGTGTAACTAGGAGGTATATGAGGACTGTGTGTATGTGTAGCTAGGAGGGATACGAGGACTGTGTGTATGTGTCACTAGGAGGGATACGAAGACTGTGTGTATGTGTCACTAGGAGGGATACGAAGACTGTGTGTATGTGTAACTAGGAGGGATATGAGGACTGTGTGTATGTGTAACTAGGAGGGATATGAGGACTGTGTGTATGTGTAACTAGGAGGGATATGAGGACTGTGTGTATGTGAATGAATGACCTTGAATGACCTTTATTTATATAGCACCCTTCACAGCACGAATGCACAGGGTGCTTTACACTACAGCTTAAAATAAAAACACAATAAAACAAAATCAGAAATAAATGACAACAACAACAAACAGCAGTTAAAAACAGTGAAACCAGATAGAAAAAGTAGAATAAAAGGATTTGGATAAAATCATGAGTCACTAATTAAAACAAAAACTATAGAACAGTGAGGACAAGAAACCTTGGAGGGATATGAGGACTGTGTGTATGTGTAACTAGGAGGGATATGAGGACTGTGTGTATGTGTAACTAGGAGGGATATGAGGACTGTGTGTATGTGTAACTAGGAGGGATATGAGGACTGTGTGTATGTGTAACTAGGAGGGATATGAGGACTGTATGCATGTGTAACTGCATACAGTGCGGTGCAGGGGGAAGGCTAAGAGAATCATCAAGGACTCCAGCCACCCGAACAACTGCCTCTTTGAACTGCTGCGGTCAGGTAAGCGATACCGGAGTCTTAAGGCGAGCACAGAAAGACTCAGAAGAAGCTTCTATCCCCAGGCCATCAGGCTGCTAAACAAACAATAAACACTATGCAACAACCATCAAATGCACAGCACACACACCCACACGCACACACTCACTTAAACAAACACACTGCAGCACCCACTCTCCACACTTTAGATCACACAAACACACTTTATATTTATTGATAAAGGATTTGCACTACAACTCGTACACCTACTGTAAATTGTACCTAAATTGCACCTCATCCCATTTCTGCCTTGCACTATATAGTATTGTATATTAGTACACTGCATAGTATATTGTATATTATATGGTAACTCAGTTACGTCTATTCTGCATCGAACATTGTACATATGTCTATACTGAACACTGACTTTTTTTTTTTACTTCTAATTTACATGCTATACTATGTTATTTTATTTCATACTTATCTTGTCTTGCACAGTCTCTGGAGCGTAACAGTAAGAAGCATTTTGTATAAAAGTATTCTGTACTTCTGTATGACAACTATTAAAGAAACTTGAAACTTGAACTAGGAGGGATATGAGGACTGTGTGTATGTGTAACTAGGAGGGATATGAGGACTGTGTGTATGTGTAACTAGGAGGGACATGAGGACTGTGTATGTGTAACTAGGAGGTATATGAGGACTGTGTGTATGTGTAGCTAGGAGGGATACGAGGACTGTGTGTATGTGTCACTAGGAGGGATACGAAGACTGTGTGTATGTGTCACTAGGAGGGATACGAAGACTGTGTGTATGTGTAACTAGGAGGGATATGAGGACTGTGTGTATGTGTAACTAGGAGGGATATGAGGACTGTGTGTATGTGTAACTAGGAGGGATATGAGGACTGTGTGTATGTGTAACTAGGAGGGATATGAGGACTGTGTGTATGTGTAACTAGGAGGGATATGAGGACTGTGTCTGTGTGTATGTGTAACTAGGAGGTATATGAGGACTGTGTGTATGTGTAACTAGGAGGGATACGAGGACTGTGTGTATGTGTAACTAGGAGGGATATGAGGACTGTGTGTATGTGTAACTAGGAGGGATATGAGGACTGTGTGTATGTGTAACTAGGAGGTATATGAGGACTGTGTGTATGTGTAACTAGGAGGTATATGAGGACTGTGTGTATGTGTAACTAGGAGGGATATGCGATATGCAATGTACATTGACAATAAAGTAATCTTCTTCTTAGCTTTTCTCAAATCACTACGCTCCATACACTTCCGCATAATAGACTGAATGAAACCATTGTCACCGGTCACATGGACCGGTTAGGGTTAGGGTAAAAAAATATAAAGAAGTAGGACTATTACCAGTAGATAAAAGAGTAAAACAACTTAAGCTAAACCAAATGAATAATATTGTTAACGAACAGAATAGAAATTGGTCATGATAATTTGTTTCATGATGTGTTTGTAATAGGGATGTTCGATATTGGCTTTTTTACCGATATCCGATATTGTCCAACTCTTAATTTCCGATACCGATATATGCAGGATTCCCCCCCCCCCACCCCCATACTTTCATACTGCATATTGCATATGCATACTTTTGACAATAAATAAAATAAGAATTTGTTCTTACTTGCTTGCCTGGGTAAATAAAGGTTAAATAAATGTAATGTTTTTTTCTTTTTTTAAACAGATACCGATAATTTTCGATATTACATTTTAATGCCAATATCGGTAGGCCGATAATATCGGTAGGCCGATAATATCGGACATCCCTAGTTTTGTAATTTCCAAATCAAAAGCAAATCTAATCAAATTGTCACAACACCTCCTCGCCAAGTCTACGCAAGATCCAAGGGATATATGTCAAGGAGCCGAAACCAAAAGCTGGTCGACCACAGCGGAAAGGAACAAAAAATTACAGACTTCAAGACAATACAGACTGACATGAAACATCAAATTAAGACGTTAATATACAGGGAGATTCTCCGTTGTTTTACTGACAAGCACGTGCCTATTAAGTATTAACCTAATGAACTGGTCTCCGATCAGCCTGGCAGCGGCTGCACCTCGTGATTGTCACATTAACTCATCTTAAAGTTTAAAGGACTTTATCACAGAGAAATCCAGAGGAATAGGTAGAGAATCTGTCACAGTGGTGTCAGGAGAACTGCCTCTCCCTGAACGTCAGCAAAACAAAAGAGATGATTGTGGACTTCAGGAGGTCGGGGGTCAAGGACTACAGCCCCCTCAGCATCGACGGGGCACCGGTTGAGAGTGAACAGCTTTAAGTACCTCGGATCCCACATATCCGAGGACTTGACATGGACCACACACATTGTCAGTGTTGTGAAGAAGGCACGACAACGCCTCTACTTCCTCAGGCGCCTAAGGAAGTTCCAAGTCAGTCAGAAGATCCTTAGGAACTTCTACTCATGTACAATAGAGAGCATCCTGACTGGCAACATCACCTCCTGGTTTGGGAATAGCACTGCACAAGACCGTAGCAGACTACAAAGAGTGACACGTTCAGCCGAACGCACAATTGGAGGGGGGCTTCCCACCCTCCAGAACATTTACAACAAGCGGTGCAGGGGGAAGGCTAAGAGAATCATCAAGGACTCCAGCCACCCGAACAACTGCCTCTTTGAACTGCTGCGGTCAGGCAAGCGATACCGGAGTCTTAAGGCGAGCACAGAAAGACTCAGAAGAAGCTTCTATCCCCAGGCCATCAGGCTGCTAAACGAACAATAAACACTATGCAACAACCATCAAATGCACACAGCACACACACCCACACGCACACACTCACTTAAACAAACACACTGCAGCACCCACTCTCCACACTTTAGATCACACAAACACACTTTATATTTATTGATAAAGGATTTGCACTACAACTCGTACACCTACTGTAAATTGTACCTAAATTGCACCTCATCCCATTTCTGCCTTGCACTATATAGTACTGTACATTAGTACACTGCATAGTATATTGTATATTATATGGTAACTCAGTTACGTCTATTCTGCATCGAACATTGTACATATGTCTATACTGAACACTGTGACCTCATTTTTTACTTCTAATTTACATGCTATACTATGTTATTTTATTTCATACTTATCTTGTGTTGCACAGTCTCTGGAGCGTAACAGTAAGAAGCATTTTGTATAAAAGTATTCTGTACTTCTGTATGACAACTATTAAAGAAACTTGAACTTGAAACTTGAATGTGGACTGTTTGTCTTCTTCTCTCTTTTCCCCCCAAACAAAGAAATGTAAGTGGCAATCCTGCCACGGTATATAATAATGTTAAAAAAAAATTAACACGCAAAAATCTAAACATGCTTCTCATTTATATATATATATATATATAAAGTTTACAGTGTTTACAGCCTTAAATAATGTTTGGCACACAAAGACCGAACTGACTGAAAAATATAGGCTACATTTGTCAAAGTATTAACTTAGTGCAAACAAACAATATGCTCAGCCAGCACTAGACTTTCCTTTCTTTAACACTTTGGGTGCCGGGAAACGCTTAAACACGTCATTCCCGGCCATGCTCAAGTTGCCGAAGACGCTTTACAGCGTCTTTAATATCAATATTTCAAAAATCTGGGATCGGATTCATATGTCCCCTCCGCTGGCCTGAGATCCACCAGGAGGACCCACTGAGCTCTCTGGCGGTTCAGGAGCGCCATCTGGTGGCCGATCGGCGCAATCGCTTAACAGGAAGTGCCGTAGAGGTTGTGCTGGTCGCCCGTATTACTTCCGGGCACTCGCTATAGGTCCCGAGGCTCGATCTCGACACACTACATAGCGATCGATTGCCAATAACTCGATAAACAACATGATTTGGACGTATATACCATTATACAAGCTGGAGATGGACCGGGTAAATCTACATCCCATAATGATAAAAATTTCGACTCTACGATGATCGCCCAACGGCGCGCGGAGACTGGGGTGAGTTTTAGCGTGTAAAGTTACTGTCTTCGATACTAACTGCTATTATCAACATTTGACCCACATTAGATGATTGGTATAACGCTGCCCACGGAATTATAAACGCCCCCTAGCCCATCCGGTCAACATCAGATGACGTGTAGTAACTTCTAGAAGTACGTCTAGTTGGAATTTTTTATATCGCGCTGATTGCCATAAAACTGTATTGCATCATCAATATAATGTATTTGGGGCTATAGATCACGTTCTGGAGAAAGCTGCAGAAAGAGATGAAAACATACTTATACATTAGACCATACTTTACTATGAATATGTGAATGAAAAAGTTTAACGTTGCTACACAATGAACAATACATATAGGACTTTGAATGGGCCCTAATAATGGCAATGTAGCAATAGAATTTAAAAAGTTATAGCCCTGCAAAGAAGGGGACTTTCTCTATAGACAAATAGAGCCGGCAACCTACGGTTGATAATGAATTTAACCCATGGCAGCCAAAGTGTTAATATAAACACAAAAAAACATCAACAATGTTTAAATTTCCTGATTGTCAGTTCTTAATGGAAAGATTAGTTTTCTGCTTGAAATTAAAGTGCAGTATTTGAAATACAATGAAAGGAATATGGCTGGATTTCTTATCATACATCAAACTAACACACACACACTGTACTGTTTAAAAACAACACTGCTCTGTTCATTCCATTTTTAAAATACGTACATTATCTGTCTACATTTATTTAGACTAACATTATTTAAATATTGAGTGCAACTGTGGTGGATTACGTAATTCGGTGAGTTGGAACTATCTATGGGTTGGCGGGTCCGCAGGGACATTTTAGCGCGACGGACCTTCAGTTCAGGCAATGTTATCAGCTCCGGAGGAGTTCATAACATCAACATGCAGTGGGACAGCGGCACAGTTGTATGTTAGCCTTCTTGGATGTTGAATAAACGCCTATCATTGTCTTTAAACACCCCGCCTCTCAGACTCCCATTTCCTCCTCTGCTAGCTAGTAGCTACGGTAACATTTCATTGACTGTACAGTATTAGCTTGCGGGCTGCGTCGGGCTACCATAGTTAAAACGTGCGTTGTGTTTACAAACTGCTAATGCTATGGCAAGATGTGTGTAGGCCTATGTAATGTTAATGGCTATGTTTTTAAAGTCGTAATGAAGATTGATTTATATTGTGCTTGCCATTTTTACACAAACTAACTAGCACCTGGCAGCCAGTGCTCACCTCTCCCGGCTCCGCCAAATATTTTTTTTTATTTGCGCGTCATCTGAACCGTACGATACACAGACGTCCCGAACCGTGGGGGTCGTACCGTACGGTACACGGTTCGAATGCGTACCGTCCCACTCCTACTATGCACTCAATACTGTAGCACTTAAGTTCAACACTGAACACTGAATAATCTTACTTACCCTTACCTGCCAGAGTTGTAAATAAAAATTCTATAAAAATATGATGCACTATTACTCAGTAGTACTAATGTACGTATTTTATACCCAGTTTAACCCAGTTTATACTGTACATTGTATATTGCTGTTGCACTTTACTGTTACATTTGCACTCTGGTTGGATGCCGAACTTATTTATGTTGTACTGTACTTGTCCTGTATAATGACAATACATTTAAAATGTAATCTAATCTAAGTGTGTGTGTGTGTGTGTGTGTACGTGTGTGTGTGTGTGTGTGCTTGTGTGTCTCTGAGTGTGTCTCTGAGTGTGTGTCTCTGAGTGTGTGTATGAGTGTGTGTGTCTTAGTGTGTCTCTGAGTGTGTCTCTGAGTGTGTGTCTGAGTGTGTGTCTGAGTGTGTGTCTGAGTGTGTGTCTGAGTGTGTGTCTGAGTGTGTGTCTGAGTGTGTGTCTGAGTGTGTATCTGAGTGTGTGTATGAGTGTGTGTGTGTGTATGAGTGTGTCCCTGAGTGTGTGAGTGTGTATGAGTGTGTGTGTGTCTGAGTGTGAGTCCGAGTGTGTCCCCGAGTGTGTGAGTGTGTATGAGTGTGTGTGTGTGTGAGTGTGTCCCTGAGTGTGTGAGTGTGTATGAGTGTGTGTGTGTGTGTGTCTGAGTGTGCCTCTGAGTGTGTGTGTGTGTGTGTGTGTGTGTGTGTGTGTGTGTGTGAGTGTGTGTCTGAGTGTGCCTCTGTGTGTGTGTCTGAGTGTGTGTGTGTCTGAGTGTGTCTCTGAGTGTGTGTCTGAATGTGCCTCTGTGTGTGTGTCTGAGTGTGCCTCTGTGTGTGTGTGTCTGAGTGTGCCTATGTGTGTGTGTGTGTCTGAGTGTGCCTATGTGTGTGCATGTGTGTGTGTGTGTGTGTGTGTGTGTGTCTGAGTGTGTGTGTCTGAGTGTGTGCCTCAGTGTGTGTGTGAGTGCATCAGAAGCCGGTCCCAGTAGGCGGTGGTGTTGGGTGGTGGCTGACGAGCTCATTAACAGAGCGGATGCACAGCCTACGGCCATATGGGCAAACTGGGAGGACGGGGAATATCCCGCCAATCCACCAGGCACTTAAAACACACTAATTGGACCCACATAGATCGCCCTAACGATTCCACAGCCATATCTAAATACCAATGTTATCCACAGACATGTTATATCCCTGCTCAGAGTCTCCACACATAAACTGTAGTTATCAGTCTCTATATAGTAGAATAAACTGTAGTTATCAGTCTCTATATGGTAGAAGAAACTGTAGTTATCAGTCTATATGTAGAACAAACTGTAGTTATCAGTCTCTATGTAGAACAAACTGTAGTTATCAGTCTCTATGTAGAACAAACTGTAGTTATCAGTCTCTATATAGTAGAATAAACTGTAGTTATCAGTCTCTATGTAGTCGAAGAAACTGTAGTTATCAGTCTCTATGTAGAACAAACTGTAGTTATCAGTCTCTATGTAGAACAAACTGTAGTTATCAGTCTCTATGTAGAACAAACTGTAGTTATCAGTCTCTATATAGTAGAATAAACTGTAGTTATCAGTCTCTATGTAGAACAAACTGTAGTTATCAGTCTCTATATAGTAGAATAAACTGTAGTTATCAGTCTCTATGTAGAACAAACTGTAGTTATCAGTCTATATATAGTAGAATAAACTGTAGTCATCAGTCTCTATATGGTAGAATAAACTGTAGTAATCAGTCTCTACATAGTAGAACAAACTGTAGTTATCAGTATATATAGTAGAATAAACTGTAGTTATCAGTCTATATTAGGGATGTCCGATATTATCGGCCGACCGATATTATCGGCCGATATCGGCAGTAAAATGTGATATCGGAAAATATCGGTATCGGTTTAAAAAAAAATAAAAAATAACAATATTTGTTATATATATATCCAGTGAAATTATTAGTTACCTGAAATTATTCAGTTTTTTGGGGGGGGGGGGGGGGGACCCTGCATATATCGGTATCGGTTGATATCGGTTGATATCGGTATCGGAAATTAAGAGTTGGACAATATCGGAATATCGGTATCGGTAAAAAAGCCAATATCGAGCATCCCTATATATAGTAGAATACACTGTAGTTATCAGTCTATATATGGTAGAATAAACTGTAGTTATCAGTCTATATATGGTAGAATAAACTGTAGTTATCAGTCTCTATATGGTAGAATAAACTGTAGTTATCAGTCTCTATATAGTAGAATAAACTGTAGTTATCAGTCTCTATATAGTAGAATAGACTGTAGTTATCAGTCTCTATATAGTAGAATAAACTGTAGTTATCAGTCTCTATATAGTAGAATAGACTGTAGTTATCAGTCTCTATATAGTAGAATAGACTGTAGTTATCAGTCTATATATAGTAGAATAAACTGTAGTTATCAGTCTCTATATAGTAGAATAGACTGTAGTTATCAGTCTCTATATAGTAGAATAGACTGTAGTAATCAGTCTCTATATAGTAGAAGAAACTGTAGATATCAGTCTCTATATAGTAGAAGAAACTGTAGTTATATTTCGTATTAGCTTATGATCTGCGCTCAAGTGGAACACATCCCACAGCCGTCTAGATACTGAATACATTTCTCCACATGTACACACCCATCCGCCTGTGGCCACACTAACAGCTCCTTCCCTATTTTCACCACCGACAAGTGTCTGTATACACCACTTGAGTTTAGTGCCAAAATAGTTGTTGGAAAGGAGCTACGTGGACATTGTATCTTATTTTTTCTCTCTCTCACCAATTTTCGAGAAAAGCTAAATCATAATGTCTGCACCTTCGGGGGGTTCGAACGCTCACAACGTCACCCTTCACCAGCGTTTCTCCATTGCCGCGTCCGCCGTGCGTCGTGGGGCTGCTCTGACTCCACGGTCGTGGCGGTCAGATACGCCCGAGCGGCGCCCGGTGGTGAGTCTGCCTCTCCGAGGGGCCGTTGAGCCGCCGTCTCCCGTGAGATGGCCTGGTTCCGGCTCTGGTTCCTGGCTGGGGATTTGCGATGCAGGCTCTTCGCCTCTGCTCACTCCCGTCGTAGGGCGGCGAGCTGCAGGGGCGAACAGCCTGGCTTTGGGGAGGTGCTGGAGCCAAACGAGGGTGCTCTTGCCCCGTCTCCGTTTCCGATGGAAACTGAGGATCTCATGGAGGGGGCGGGAGCGCTCTTGTTTGATCCCCCAATGGAGTCGTATCATTCTCCCCATCGGGGTGTGGCAGGGAGTGTTGCGTCTCCTTGGGGTCCCTTGTTCTCCGGTGTTGGGTTAGAACCTCCGACCCTGAGACATGATGCCCAGCTATCTGCTGCGTCGGATGGTGGCGCCCGACATGGCAGCCTCCCGTACGTGAGGGACGCGGGCGACGTGGAGGGAGGTGCGCAAGGGGAGTTGCGTGCCTTGTTCCCCGAGCTCATGGCGGCCGCTGCAGCCGCTAATGGCGTGGCGTTGCCGCAGCCTCTGCAACGTCGTCCTGTGAGGGAGACAGGCGTTGTCTGCCCATTCTTCCCATCAATGGAGGCCTACGTGAAACAGGGACAGGTTAATCTCCCGCATCACTGGCCTTACCCCCGCCTACGTGCCAGTCACGCGGGTGGCGGGTTTGGTCCAGGGACTAAAGGACGGGGTGCCTCGGCTTGATAGCCCGATGACATCCATTCTTTGTCCCGAAGTGGTGTGGGAGCCATTGCGGAAGCCGGTTCTCCAGGGGAAATCGGCTAGGCAGATGGCTAACTGGAGTGACCAGGTGTACATCGCCGTGACTCAGAGCCTAGCTGCGACGTCTAACATCGCGCAGCTAGCGCGCTACATGTCGGGGATGATGGCGGGCGGGTCGGTATTGGACGCCAATCAACAATACCTTCACGCCCAGGCGGCTGGAGCCATTCTGCACCTTACCCAGCTGCAGGCGATAGCCGGCGGGAAGGGGCGTGCCCTGGCCACTCTGTCCCAGCGCCACCTTTGGCTGGAGCGGATGCCGGAACAGAAGAGGATTCCCCTGCTCACGGCCCCCCTCCCCGATGCTGGGCTCTTCGGGTCGGCCATGCAGCAGATGACGGCAGCCTGCAGAGAGATGGAGGAGGAGCGCGCTGTGCTCCAACCCCATTTCCCGCGACCCGATGCCACCGGTGATGGCCGACGAAAACAACGCCGGCAGAGGACCGCGACCGTTGCCTCCGCCACCACCAGCTGCTGGGCCTTCGTCAAAGAAGGCCAGGAGGGGAGGGAGTGCCTCGTCCGCCGCAGCCAGCCGCCCCACGCCCGGAGGTAACGGTAGGGATCTACGTGACCAGGCGCCCCAGAACGTCCCTCCGGGCCGGCTCCCCGTGGGGGCAAGCACCGTGCTGCACGCGGCAGGCGCCGCTAGTGACTTATCCCCCTGTTTACCCCTGTTCCCTTCCCGCCCCAACATATGATTTTGTTAACTAAATAAAAGGTCCCTCCTGGTGATTAATCATGATTTTAGGTCAGAAAAACCGGAAATCCGGTTAAAAAACGGAAAATCACATCCCTGTTTAATGACCGATATGGGAGTGTGCAAATGCTTGTCAGGTTAAGCATTTGCTCTCCCGGGCTGCTGCTTGCTCTTTTTATCTTTACCTTGTTGTGCTTTGTCCACGTTAATTTACTGTCCTGTATGGTTGTTTGTTGTTGTTGTTTTAGGTCAGGTGTTGCTCGAAAAAGAGCTCTTTCAGCTCAAGCGTCTTACCTGTGAAATAAAGGTTAAATAAAGAAAGAAATATGGTAGAAGAAACAAACTGTAGTTATCAGACTCTATGTAGAATAAACTGTAGTCATCAGTATCTCTATAGTAGAAGAATAACGTGTCATCTTTTGGCAGCTTTGTTTCTCTGTGTTTACTGTACGAGTGCCCATAGGAGCGGCTAAACTAATTAAATTCCTCTGTGCATCAGTAATGCACAGAGATATAATTGTTGTCGTATTCACGCTATCCCTTTAATTACTTTCTGGTTCCATTTCATTCCATTTGAATTGACCGCCTGATCAACTTTTAATTGCTAGTTTTAGCAAACAGCTTATCAGTCAAGCTGCAAGCCTGCGTGCAGAGCGCTAAATGACCTGGGCAGCCGCGCACGCACACACACACACACACTGGTGCTGCAGATATACACACACAAACAACATTCACACACAAATGCACATGTGCACACATACATACATGCACACACATGCATGCACGCACACACACACAGACACACACTGGTGCTGCAGATACACACACACAAACAACATTCACACACAAATGCACATACAAGCACGTACATACAAGCACAAGCATGCATGCGCGCTCACACACACACACAGACACACACACATACACACACACACACACACACACACACAGACACACACACACACACACCAGATGTATGGTGGAGTTTGACAGAGTGAGATGCAGATGCAGCAAACAGGAGGCCCATTCATTTCCCTACTGAGGAGCAGCAGGACGGGGGGGGGGGGGGGGGGGGGGGGGGGGGGGGCGGGGGAGAGAGAGAGAGGGGGAGAGAGAGAGAGGGGATAGAGAGATATAGAGAGAGATATAGAGAGAGGGAGAGAGAGAGAGAGAGGGAGAGATAGAGTGAGAGAGAGAGAGAAGAGAGAGAGAGCGAGAGAGAGAGAGAGAGAGGGAGGGAGAGCGAGTGAGGGAGAGAGAGAGAGAGAGAGAGAGAGAGAGAGAGAGAGAGAGAGAGAGAGAGAGAGAGAGAGAGAGAGAGAGAGCAGGGATGGAGATAGCAGAGGAGAGGTAATCCATCACCTCATCCTCGGGCACCTGCTGAGGAAGCACCAGGCCCAACAGATCCCCCCCCCGCGCCCAGCGA
>NW_028172458.1:0-13473 GCF_963971535.1 Notolepis coatsorum
CTTGGGAGAAAAACTGCTTTCACTTGTTTAGCTCGCGGAACCCCCTGTATGCAAAACCGCGTATACTGGCGGCTCCCATGTGTTTTGTAGTGATATCTTCCACTTGCTTTCATTTTTGGAGAACTCACACCTCTTAACATGTTGTATGACCTGGTGCCTTGTGACCCCGATAGCTGCATCGTTTTTTCTGTTTGCAATTATCTGCATAGAGAGTTTCAAAATAGAAGCCTGAACCCAGGTGGTGGCTGGAGCAGAGGTTGACTGCTCATGAGTCATATTGTTGGAATGTGTGTTGAAAAATAAAGATGCTCTACTCAAGTACTGTGTTGACTCAGTCAAGCGCGTACAACAGACCGTTTCTATTATAGGTTTCAGTTTTCCCTTTACTTTGAAGCACAGCAACCGGATTTTTTAACATTCGGTACGCTTGTTGTTGCTTGTGATCTGAACGCCGTGCTGCAGCAGTGTGTTGGCTGTACTCCCTGGCAGCCCATGGGCTCAAGTGGCGTGTTGGTGGGAAAGGACACTCACTGTTTGTCCTCAGGGTATAGATAACACGATTATTCATGAGCTGGAACACTGCTAT
Organism: Notolepis coatsorum; assembly: GCF_963971535.1. Taxonomy (NCBI): domain Eukaryota; kingdom Metazoa; phylum Chordata; class Actinopteri; order Aulopiformes; family Paralepididae; genus Notolepis; species Notolepis coatsorum. The sequence continues at coordinate 587 of NW_028172458.1, forward strand.
AGATGACCTTGGTAAATACCCGACCCATTTCAAGCCTCATTTGCATAGGCTTCTGTGCATTTTTCCAGAACTTCATGAAGAGAATAGAGAATTCATAAAGCGGCCAAATACTTGCGGAGCGAGAGCTCCTGACCTCCACGTTCCTCGTTGTCTACATTTAAACCCAATTGTGTTTTCACACTCTCGCTGTGATACGGTGTGACCTGAGTCACACACACACGATGACCTGGCTGGATTCTAATCAGCCGGCCTGCCTGGAGAACGCTGGCTCTCACAGTGGCTGTTTGAGAGGATCTAGAGCTTATTGATTCACGTCCAGTTGGATACGGATGGGCCTCGTACCTCGTTACCAGAGTATAGGCGAGCGCTACCCAGGAGCGACGCTTTACGGTGTGAGATTCATGTCCCCCTTGTCCCCGTCCCCACTATGGTTCTCCGCCGTGGTCAGTTGAAAGTTATATCGATCATCATATGGTGTCATTGCTATTCAAATGTACGAGAGAGAGAGATCCATAGGAATACTTTGCGAGCCGTGATGGACTTTAGTAGTACGCTAGCGGCACAGCAGCCCGGCAGGTCATTGTGGACGGGGCACTTTTTGGATTGTTTTCTTTCAATCGTTGCTTGGTAAGGTCAGGTCCTGTGTGAGGAATTAGTTTCACTCTTAAAGGGATGTCTGTGGGGCCTACGGATTGAACTAGCACTGCAGCAATCAGCATGCAGCGCTATCAGCAAAATCAGCCTGGGACTATAGCAGCTGTAGCGACTAGCGCTAATGCAGCCAGGAGCCCCCCCCCCCCCTCAACCCCACCCCCCCCCCCCCCCCATCCGACACACTTTACCGCATGACCTTGAGATACACCTGGCAAGATACGCCGACATGTATGCACACATACACACACACACACATATACACACATACACACATACACACATACACACATACACACATACACACATACACACATACACACATACACACATACACACATACACACACACACATACACACATACACACATACACACATACACACATACACACACACAGACACACACACACACATACACACATACACACATACACACATACACACATACACATACACACATACACACACACACATACACACATACACACATACACACATACACACATACACACATACACACATACACACATACACACACACACACCTACACACCTAGTCTTACATTGCTTCCACTTCCACAGGCATTATCCGGCACACCTGGTCAATTCTGCGTATCTCAGCACAGCAGCACCTTATATTTAGAAAGTTCTATATACTGTGAATTATCTGTGAATATACATACTGAAGCATTATATACATATCCATATTATTATGTCCTATATTATGCTATTATTCTATATTCTTATATTTACAATGTTCTATTGTGAATACTCTGTGAATACACATACTGTATTGCACACACATATCTGATCCTTGGCACATTCCATTAAATCAAACCCACCTCTGATTATATTTGACAGCCCATTCACTCTTGTATATGTTTTGCCTAGTGTGTACTAGCTTAATTTTTTTTCTTGTTTCCTTTTTTTCCTTATTTTTTTTTCGCGTACTTTATCTACTGTATAGTAGCACAAGTATGGCGTCGACAACAAACATTTCACTGCACATTGTACTTGTACGATGGAGCATGTGTCAAATAAACCTTGATTTGATTAGACACAGACACACTCACATAGCGCTATACATGGAGAATAAGTGAGTGTAACTGCACTGCCAGGCTCTCTGCTGCTCTCTTACTCCAACAGCCTCTCTCTCTCTCTCTCTCTCTCTCTCTCTCTCTCTCTCTCTCTCTCTCTCTCTCTCTCTCTCTCTCGCTCTCTCGCTCTCTCTCTCTCTCTCTCTCTCTCTCTCTCTCTCTCTCTCTCTTTCTCTCTCTTCCAAATGCTCCAACACACCAGATAGAATCCATCTCATCCATGCTGCCAACCTTTCACCCCCTATAGCCACTCCTCTTGTACCAGCACCAGTCTGTGCAGGTCGTAAGCCTCTCTACTGGGCATGGCCTCCTGCAGAATGGCTGGAGAGCAGAGAGCCGTCCCAGTCATCCTAAAGGGCTGCCAGAGGAGGAGCAATAGGAAATCAATATTAACGTCCATGAATCAGCATCTGCTGGCCAGTGAGCAACACACAGCCTCCTCCATATCTGTCTGCCCCCTCCACCTCTCCACCCTCCATCCCGCATCCCCTCCACCTCTCTACCCTCCACCCCCTCAACCTCTCCCTCCACCTCTCCCTCCTCCATCCCCTCCACCTCTCCCTCCTCCCTCCCTCCACCTCTCCATCCTCCATCCCCCCCACCTCTCTACCCTCCACCCCCTCCACCTCTCCCTCCTCCATCCCCTCCACCTCTCCATCTCTCCCTCCTCCCTCCCCTCAACATCTCCCTCCTCCCTCCTGCTCTCAGCACAGTGGCTGGCCCTGGGAACAGAGCAGAGGTCTGATGACAGTGACACAGACATAGGCCTAGTCGTGAGATCAGGCTAGTGTTTGTTTATTTCCCAGGGTCTGTTTGGGATGAGCTTCTCTTCTCCCAGGCAGATGAGAGGTGCAGAGAAGGAGAGAAGCCTACTTGTGCTGAATATGGGTGTTGCACCCAGCTACCTTCCTCTGTTGGGAGGGAGGCAGCTGTTGCTGCACCAGGTCTCCTCTGGTGTTGACCAGAGAGGCGGAATGCTGCCATCTAGTGGTAGAAGCTTCCCCCTCTCACTCTCTCTCTCTCTCTCTCTCACTCTCTCTCTCTCTCTCTCTCTCTCTCTCTCTCTCTCTCTCTCTCTCTCTCTCTCTCTCTCTCTCTCTCTCTCTCTCTCTCTCTCTCTCTCTCTCTCTCCCCCTCTCTCTCTCTCTCTCTCTCTCTCCCCCCTAAGCTGTTTTCATACCCATGGCTGTTACTATCGTCAGCACTGTGCAGTGTGATGTTCATTACTTTTGTTTGAGATTGAGTGTGAGCTGGAGGTTCTACATAAATATTTGATTGTTATATTTGCTTGTGTTTGCCTTGCAGCTCTACCGGGCGTCTGCGCTGTTTGAAACTATTCGCCACGAGGCCCAGCACAGTACCGACTACAAGCTGTCTCTGTTCGACCTGCAGACCTCATCCTACCAGGCTCTCCAGAGGGTCCTGGTCAGCCTAGGTATGTCTGTTGTTTTGCTGTCTTTTGTCCTCGTCTCACATGGCTATGTTCTCCCGTTTAGACAGATTATAGAAGGCTATATCATTTTCCTATACTAATATACTGTACTATTGTACTAATAACACAAGTACTATGGTACTTTTTGAGAGAGAGAGAGAGAGAGAGAGAGAGGAGAGAGAGGGAGAGAGAGAGAGAGAGAGAGGAGAGAGAGGGAGAAAGAGAGAGAGAGAGGAGAGAGAGGGAGAAAGAGAGAGAGAGACTGTACTATAGTACTAATAACAGACTACATTTACTATAGTCATTTAGCTGACGCTTTTATCCAAAGCGACTTACAAGGTCTGTCAGACAGACAAACAGACAGACAGACAGACAGACAGACAGACAGACAGACAGACAGACAGACAGACAGACAGACAGACAGACAGACAGACAGACAGAGAGAGAGAGTAGGGATGACGTGCAATAAAGTTGGATCTGGCATCACAACGTAGCAAGTTTATAGCCCAGCCCACTGATCCACAAGCCACAAGGATGCTCTAGGTAACAGACTTTGACATTAAAACACGTTAACCAGTGACCTGACCTGTGACCTCTACAGGCCACCACGACGAGGCCCTGGCGGTGGCCGAGCGGGGCCGGACGAGGGCCTTCGCTGACCTGCTGGTGGAGAGGCAGACGGGCCACCACGAGACGGACCCTTACACCCCAGTGACGGTGGAGCACATCCTGGACACGGTCAACAGCCAGCGTGCCCTGGTGCTCTACTTCTCCATGGCTGCTGGCTACCTATACAGCTGGCTGTTGGCTCCGGGAGCAGGTAAGAGCCCACTCTCTGCTCCTATGGGTGGACGATTGTATACTCAGGCATTAAAGCGTTCCGTCTTGGGACGGATATCCGTCCATTTGATTTGGAGATTCCGTCATTTGATTCGGAGTCGTGACGGATTTTAACCTGAGCCAATCAGAGGCGTCAAATATCCTTTTTTCCCCTACCGCGGCCGCACCAAACAGTCATTTGCGAGCAATCGGCAAATTCTCAGGCAAATGCAACCAACCAGAAGGCGAGATTGTTCTAAGTTTACAGCCCTTTCACCCGCCTCCGCTGTGCTCAGCACCAATGGGAAGCGCCCATTTTGAGACTCTCTAGCGTCTAGCTCTACTCGCGAGTAAACTTGACTCATCAACAACATGCAGCAACTTTTACGAGACCTCTGCCAGTGGGTCTTGGACTTCCTGACTGGCAGACCCCAGGTGGTGAGAGCAGGCAACTGCACCTCCTCATCCATCACCCTCAACATAGGGGCCCCCCAGGGCTGTGTTCTGAGTCCCCTCCTCTACTCCCTGTACACACACGACTGTGTGGCTCAGCGGAGTAGCAATACAATCGTCAAATTTGCTGACGACACAGTGGTGGTGGGCCTGATCTCTGCCAACGACGAGAGGGCCTACCTGGAAGAGGTCAAGGTCCTGGCGGGATGGTGCCAGGAAAACAGCCTCTCCCTGAACGTCAGCAAAACAAAGGAGATGATTGTGGACTTCAGGAGGTCGGGGGTCAAGGACTACAGCCCCCTCAGCATCGACGGGGCACCGGTTGAGAGAGTCAACAGCTTCAAGTACCTCGGAGCCTACATATCCGAGGACTTGACATGGACCACACACATTAACAGTGTGGTGAAGAAGGCACGACAACGCCTCTACTTCCTCAGGCGCCTAAGGAAGTTCCAAGTCAGCCAGAAGATCCTTAAGAACTTCTACTCATGTACAATAGAGAGCATCTTGACCGGCAACATCACCTCCTGGTTTGGGAATAGCACTGCACAAGACCGAAGCAGACTACAAAGAGTGACACGTTCAGCCGAACGCACAATTGGAGGGGGGCTCCCCACCCTCCAGAACATTTACTACAAGCGTTGCAAGGGCAAGGCTAAGAGAATCATTAAAGACTCCAGTCACCCGAACAACTGCCTCTTTGAACTGCTGCGGTCAGGCAAGCGATACCGGAGTCTCAAGGCGAGCACAGAAAGACTCAGAAGTAGCTTCTATCCCCAGGCCATCAGGCTGCTAAACGAACAATGAATGAACACTACACAACAACAACCACCAAACGCACATAGCACACACATCCACACGCACACACTCACTTTAAACAAACACACTGTAGCACCCACTCCACACACTTTATAGCACACACCCACTTTAAACAAACACACTGTAGCACCCACTCCCCACACTTTATATTTATGGATGAAGGATTGCACTACAACTCGTACACCTTACTGTAAATTGTACCTAAAATTGTACCTCATCCCATTTCTGCTTTGCACTAGATAGTACTGTACATTAGTACACTGCATAGTATTGTGTATTGTATATTATATGGTAACTCAGAACATTGTACATATGTCTATACCGAACACTGTGACCTCATTTTCTTCTTCTAAATTCATGCTATATTATGTTATTATGTTATTTGATACTATCTTGTCTAGCACAGTCTCTGGAGCGTAACAGTAAGAAGCATTTTGTATGAAAGTATTCTGTACTTCTGTATGACAACTATTAAAGAACTTGAACTTGTAAGTTCATTTGACTTATTCTAGTCTAAAGAAACATATATATTACTATTGCTATTGATACATCTAGGTAACGTGAATGCCACAAAACGAATGCCTTTTGTTAATCAGAACGTTATTTACGCGACAAGCAGTGTGTTGTTGTCGTTGTTGTTGTTGTTGGTGGTGTTTCGTGTGTGTGCTTGCGCCGCTCGCTTTCTGATAAATGTATGAATGTTGATAAATCTAGATAACGTTAATGCCACAAAACGAATGACTTTGTTAATCAGAACGTTATTTGCGTTATCAATTGTTTTTAAGCTCAATAAACGTCTTTCTCCCATTTGTCCGGGAGATCTCTGGGTAACAGTACTGTATATTTGCATATCATATATGTCACAAATGTAACATTACTATATACCTGTATGTCATGTATGTCACTATGAATTGAAAACGGGGGACCCTGATGTAAACAAGACGAACGTCTTTCTCTGGTCTGCATCCCCTTAACAATTGTGTGTATTGAGCTGTACTGTATTGTACCCATTCTGCAATCTGTTAAATATTGATTGATTGTTATTAACAGATTGCAGAATGGGTACAGTACAGCTCAATACACACAATTGTTAAGGGGATGCAGACCAGAGAAAGACTTTCGTCTTGTTTACATCAGGGTCCCCCATTTTCAGTTCATCATAACATATATGACACACATGACATACAGATAGACAATACTGCTACATCTATACATTTATGACATACCAGATTTACAAATACAGTAGCCTATTGTTTGTGATACAAAAATAGTCTAAAAAGAGTATATACATTTGACGAAGAAACTGTACATTGGATGTGGTTGGGTGGGATGGGGGGGGGGTTGTAACTATACATTGGATTATCGACAACCTTACTTGGTCCCAATAAGAGGGTCTCGTGTATTAAATAAAGTTTTCATTCATTCATTCACTCTGGATCTTGTAAATCCAGTAGCAATACACACAATTGTTAAGGGGATGTAGACCAGAGAAAGGCGTTTGTCTTGTTTACATCATCAGGGTCCCCCATTTTCAATTCATAGTGACATTTATGACATACACAACATACATGACATTTATGACATAGGGACATACATGCCTTACAGGTATATAGTAATAGTACTGTTACATTTTGTCACATATACGATATGCAAATATACAGTACTGTTACCCAGAGATCCTAACAGTAAATATATACATATGATGAGGAGGAGACTGTACATTAGGAGGGGGTGAGTGAGTGGGTGGTAAATAAATATATACAAACGGTGGGGAGGAGACTGTCCATTGTTGTTGTGGCATAATTGCGAAACGTGTTTAGTCCCTTGTTTGTATGATAACAAGCCGTTTAGTTCATGGTTCAAAGTGGGGAGGGGTGCTAGCTCGCCATCAATCAGAAGCTAGCCACAAGACTTGCATTCACGCTCTCCAGCACACAACAGTAGGGTCTATAGTCACAGTCAGGACAGTAGGCTCGCTCTACAAGTAGGCTCCCTTAAAACGCTAACACTATTAAAAAAAAATACAGTAGAGGTTAAAATAAGAATATGACTTGGCCAGAAAAAAAGTTCAGTCAGGAGATTTTTTTTTGCTTTAATCCCTGTATACTGTGTGCCTTACAAAATGTTCATTTGGAATGTGCTATATTTATATATATTTTTGTATCCACTTTTTCTCCTTATTTTCTATTTTTCTACCATCCCAATTTCGCTGTTTCCAATTCTCCCCTCCCCTGTCTTGAACGTTGCTCGCATATGCCCCCCACAGGTCGGTCGTAGGGAGGATAGAAGCCTTGCATCACGTGTCCCCTCCGGTACAAAATAACGGGTCAAAATACCCCCCCCCCCCCACCGGCACTAGCTGATGGCAAATGTAATCAGTCAAAACCGGAATCTCTTTCCGTCCTCCCTCCCACCCCACCAACCCCCTCCCCTCGGGGAGCGGCAGAGACTCACAGACTCAAGGCTAGAGTAACTTGTTTCAACAAATGTACATGTTGCTATTAATTAAGGGTTGTGCCATTATTGCTTTGCAAATGTAATAATCGTGAATGATTTTCTGTAATGAGTTGTATGTGTTTGTTTCTTAAAGCATCCTTGACTTCCAAGGACAACGATGGAAATAAGTCTTTGGCTTTTCGTTCCTCTCCTTGACAAAAGCAAATATGTGATGTAGTGATCTGTATATGTTTTATTGTCTAAAATAAATACCATACCATACCATACACGAGGAGGCAGCCTGTCACATCTTTTCACCTGCCAGCGTGGACTCTCATTGGCGAGGAGTAACGTGTGGGAGGCTCACACTACCCCCGCTATTTCCTGTCTCTGCTGTGCAGGCGTCCCCCAACCGACCTGTAGGAGTCGCTGTCCACAACGTCCAATCCCCACCCATCGACTTCCACCCGCTACCTCTGCCAATTGAGCCAGTATGACGGCCGGCCCAAGCCGGAGGCAACGCCGACAGCCGGATTTGAACCCGGTAGTCTCTTGCGTTGGTGACGAGCGCAATGTCCGCTGCGCCACCTATGCTATATTTATTATTTAGTTATTTGAGGTCTAACGGTCTGTGTTCAGCAGCAGGGATCTGAACCCAGGCCTGCCGCTCCACTGTGGTGGGGAGGTCTACTCCCTGCTGCGCCCGCTTCCCTCGGGGCATCTTCCAATGAACCATGATGACTGATAGTGACAGAGCCAAGCAACACATGCCATCAGGAGCAACAACAATCTCTCTCTTTCTCGCATTCTCTTTGTATTTCTTTCCTTTTTCCTTCTGTATATCTGTCTCTTTCTTATTATACACACGCACAAACATACAAACACAGATACAGACCCCCCCCCCCCCCCCCACACACACACACACACACACAAATCAAGTTCCAGCAGCGCTCTCAGCTGGACCTCTGACGACTCGCGCTGAAGAGAATAAATAACAAAACCAGCGGCTATACTCAACTATAGTCCAGGTCTGCCAGACAGCCGTGGCGTTTCCCCTGTGAGTGTGAGAGCATGAGAACCCTGACCTGTGGCCCCCACACTGAAGGTCTGATGATCTTTGATCAGCCCTACCTCCCCTCACAGGCTGACCATGACCTCTATCTGTGTGTGTCTCCCTGGCATGGCCTGCTATCTAGCTGGCAGGAAAACAACAGAGCCGGGCTCTACTCTAAACAGACATCTAATCGGTGGAGAGACTGAGGCCTTGTCCAGACTAAAACGATTTTGATCTGTTTCGTTTTCGTTTCGTTTTAAGGTTTCCGTAAAAATGAAAACGTCTCAAGATAATAAGTGCATGCCACAAATTTACAAAATAAATGTCTTTCCTGTTTCTTTTATTTTGAAAACCCCGACCGGAAGTGTTATAGTGTCTGTTGCTAGCAGCTTAACTTGGGTCGGCCGGTTCTGTGCTTTTCAAGCTAATGTAACGTTATTAGTTTCCAAAGGAGAGGAGAGAAAGACCGCGGCTCACATGCAGCTCAAACTACCTGCTGGAATAAATTAATTCATTGATGTTTAACTTGTCCCTGTGTGTGTCCAGTCATTTCGACTAGCAAACGTTGTCATAACATTACCTCAGGATACCACTGTCTATTGTATTTAGTTGGTTAGCTATTTAGCTAACAGCTTTATTTACTAAATTATGGAGGCTTTTTAATCGTCAAGGTAAGAGAGGATTTGTCATGATCAACTGAAAGCGTATGCTATGGAACAACATGTGCTTGGGTTTTCAGAAAAAAAAGGCCAGCTATGTGACACTAATCTCTAGTTAGTATCGTGTATCGCATCATGCGTGTGAGTGAGCATGTGTGTGCGCCTCGGTCGGGATTGTGTGTAAGCACAGCAGAGCCCCGCTCCGCTTCAGACAGATAGAGCACAGCATATGTAAAGCTGTAAAAGCCTGATCAAGCTCAATAGCTGTACTTGTCATTGTCGTTGTGATGTTTTCACACGCGGGGTAAGGGAGAGGTGGGCTATCGCGTCATCGGTTCAGGAGAAGACGCGTATCGCTTGTAAAGATGGTGACACAATGGGGGGCGTCTTCAGGCGTCTTTAGAATTGCGCACTCTGGAAGCTGGTATCAGAAAGTATTGTCTTCAGGCTGCCAGAACGCAGTTCCGTGTGGCAGAATGGTGCAAACGATCAAATACTTTGCCTAAAACGACCAAAATCTTTTAGTCTGGACATGGCCTGAGACTCTAATTGCTTCACTTGAGTAAAGCTTGTGTGCCATCTTACAGATCTGAGAAGACATACACAACACAACACACTACAATGAACACACATGTACTAGCTGACGTGTGCACACACACACACACACACACACACACACACACACACACACACACACACACACACACCACACATCCTACTCCTAATCTCCAAGTGCTATTACAGCCCCCCCCCCCCCCTTTCTCCTTGTAGTGTCAGCTGAGTGGCAGGCAGCAGATGGCACAGGCAGCCTATTCTTGTTTTTTATTGAACACAATTTGTTTTATTCATTCTGTTACTCAGTTGTTGTGCTACTACTAACTTAAACCTTCAATCATCCTATATGCTTCCTGGTGTAAGTGGGTTACGTGAACTGTATCAAAGAGAAGTATCATAAATAGTTTTTCCCTTCTTTATTAAACCCTCAATATCTCATGTCGGAAAGCAACCAGACTTACCCGCCTCCCCGTTCTCTCTGCTCCTTGCCTCTCTCTCTCTCTCTCTCTCTCTCTCTCTCTCTCTCTCTCTCTCTCTCTCTCTCTCTCTCTCTCTCTCTCTCTCTCTCTCTCTCTCTCTCTCTCTCTGCTCCTCGCCTCGCTCTCTCTCTATCTCTCTCTCTCTCTCTCTCTCCTCTCTCTCTCTCTCTCTCTCTCCCTCCCTCCCTCCCTCCTCCCCTCCACAGGCATCTTGAAGTTCCATGAGGTGTACCTGGGTGAGGGCGTGTTAGACACCGGCTCGGAGTTCCAAGAGAGTGGAGGCGGCGCAGGAGGCCTGGTCAGCGGCTCATCGCTGGAGCAGCATATCGGCAGTGCCCGGGAGCCCTGGGGGTGGAGTCGTACTACAGCAGGTGAGAGGCGCTTAAACAAAAGCGTGACACGTTTACCTCGCGACAGAAGAAAAAAGAAAAGGGCCACCTCGGAGAGGGTCCTTTCATCACACATGAGAGTGCAGGCGAGCACACAGGAAGGTATTATTCTGCCCCACCGCACCCTCTGATGATGGGAGGCCGGGAGCTCCTCGCCTAAACTACTCCACTCTGATCCCACTGGGAACAAATGAGATGGAATAATGGCCCTCCGGACTGCTGAGGAGAACACACCTAACAAACTCTAGAGGAGGAGGTGTGAGGAAACGGCGAAACAGCGGAAACTGACAGTAGGGAAGAAGAATGAGGGGAGAAAGAGGGGAGAGACACCAGGTGGAAATCAATAGGGTGAAAGTCAAAGAAGAGAGAGAGAGGGAGAGAAAGAGAGAGATAGAGAGGGGGGAGAGAGAGGGAGAGAGAGAGAGGGGAGAGTGGAGGAGAGACTTGACTTCAGACAATTGAGGGAAGAGAGCCAGTGCGAATCTGCACGATTAGAGAGATGCAAGGGAAGGAGGGATATTGACCACTGAAAGATCTCCCATCGACATCCATGGGTCTGACAGTGGATTTGAAGTTTGCCCAGGTTCCTCTAGTTGGCTGTTTGATCCATCGCACGCAGCCGGTTCGCCCAGTGCCAACCTCTCGCACCCAAGCAGTCTGCCCCATTCCCAGCTCATTTACCGCTCCAATGGGAGGCAGCACACACACCACCGCGCCTGGATGGGCACAATATGGCACCACTTACCGCCTCATTCATTCTCCACAGTACAGAGAGAGAGAGAGAGAGAGAGAGAGAGAGGAGAGAGAGAGAGAGAGAGAGAGAGAGAGAGAGAGAGAGAGAGTGTAAGAGATAGGGAGGGAAAAGGAGAGAGAAGTAAGAGAGAGGGAGGGACGGAAGGAGAGAGAGAGAGGAGGAGGAGGATTAGAGTATAGAGTTAGACCGATAGTGTGGTGTTACTGGACAGAAGTGGTCGTGATAGAATAAATTTTACAAAAAAAAATCCTGAAAATCAAGTTGCTTTGATTTTATGATATGTCACACGGACTCTTGGTATCAGATTTTACTATTGATGATCTGATACAGATACCCTGTTTTAGCCCGGTTTCCACCCTGTATCCCATACTGCTATTCAGTACTAGGGATGGGCATGTTTAAGACAAATCCAGATCGATTGATCGCATGCTATACTCGAGTGATCATGTATTACTCGTAAAGGGGGAAAAAAAAATATATATAAAATTAAATAAAAAAAAATAAGATATATATATATATATCTTATTTTTTTTTTACTTAATTTTGTTCATTCACGTATATGTTTAAGAAACCAACAGTTATAATCTTACACATACATGTGAAACAAAATATGTAAAAATGTATTAATAATTTAAGATTTTCTCATAGCTACGAGTAATCGATTAAGATTACTCACGCCCATTCCTAATCAGTACTGCTCTATATCCCAGTACTGCCATCAGTACCGCTCTATATCCCATACCACTATCAGTACCGCTCTATATCCCATACTGCTATCAGTACCGCTCTATATCCCATACTGCTATCAGTACCAGCTCTATATCCCATACTGCTATCAGTACCAGCTCTATATCCCATACTGCTATCAGTACCGCTCTATATCCCATACTGCTATCAGTACCGCTCTATATCCCATACCACTATCAGTACCGCTCTATATCCCATACCACTATCAGTACCGCTCTATATTCCCATACTGCTATCAGTACTGCTCTATATCCCATACTGCTATCAGTACCGCTCTATATCCCATACTGCTATCAGTACTGCTCTATATCCCATACCACTATCAGTACTGCTCTATATCCCATACCACTATCAGTACCGCTCTATATCCCATACCACTATCAGTACCGCTCTATATCCCATACCACTATCAGTACTGCTCTATATCCCATACTGCTATCAGTACCGCTCTATATCCCATACTGCTATCAGTACCGCTCTATATCCCATACCACTATCAGTACCGCTCTATATCCCATACCGCTATCAGTACCCGCCCTACTG
>NW_028172457.1:0-10000 GCF_963971535.1 Notolepis coatsorum
GACACACACACACACACACACACACACACTCACATGGGGCTCATACAGAATCAAGCATTTCACTGAAATGTACATGTACTTTGTTTTTATTTGTATTTCTTTATTTCGCAACATTCAGCTAAACAGTAAAAACCAAAACATTGACAATGAAAGAAAGTGTATATAAAGGTGCCGAGTAGAGGCAAGAGACCCAGATGGGCCTATACGGGGCCTCAACTCATGCTTTTTATATGTGACAAATAAAACAAAACTGAAACTGAAAAACTGATCTGCATGCACACACAAGCAACCCCCCCTCTCTCTCCTCTCTCTCTCTCTCTCTCTCTCTCTCTCTCTCTCTCTCTCTCTCTCTCTCTCTCTCTCTCTCTCTCTCCTCTCTCTCTCTCTCTCACCCACACACTGGCACAGTCCACAGTGTGAAGCATCCAGAGGACAGGGGGTGAGCGAGGGGCCCTTCCGGGGGGGGGACTGTGTGGAGCCATCCAGGGTCCAGTGGAGGGGGAGATTATGGCTCCCTGTGTTCCGTCACGTAATCCGCCAGGGTTTGTTCTGCAGCGGCCAGATTATGGTGCTGAGCCTGAATGCAACAGTCCTAAGTATGTATCAACAGTTTCCTTATGTTAAGAGGATATCCAGGCCCGGCTGACACTTCAGCAGCACTCTGAGGATGTGTGTGGGTAAGCAGTAAGGAGCAGTTAAGATGTTTTATGCACGCTCAGCTGTGCATACACACACACACACACACACACAAGGACACACACACACACAAGGACACACACACACAAGGACACACACTCACACACACACACACACACACACACACACAAGGACACACACTCACAGACACACACACACACACACACACACACACACACACACACACACACACACACACACACACAAATAGTACACAGCCTGACACAAACAGGCACAACACACCCTTAACACGCATAGACAGACACACACATCAATACCATTAACACCCACACACACATGAACACACACACTGACACCATAAACATGCACGCGTGGACACACACACACACACACACACACACACACACACACACACACACACACACACACACACACACACACACACACACACACACACACACACACACACACACACACACACACACACACACACACACACACACACACACACACACACACACACACACACGCAGAGCAGTAAGCAGCTTAGGAGGAGGTGTGCTGAAGAGGCCTCCTCTCCTCTTAGTGGTGTTGATAGGGAGAATGGCTCTGGGCCATGTTGACAAATCAGATGGGACGGGGAGACTGGTGTTAGATGCCAGGTTGGCACATCTGTGGACAGTGGACCCGGGTAGCATGCGCAAGCACACACACACAGACACACACAGACACGCACAGACACACAGACACACAGACACACAGACACACACACACACACACACACACACACACACACACACACACACACACACACACACACACACACACACACACACACACACACACACACACACACACACACACACACACACACACACACACACACACACACACACACACACACACACACACACACACACACACACACACACACACACGCACACACAAGCACACACACACACCAGGGCTGGACTGGGACCAGAAATCGGCCCTGGAATTTTTGGCCCAGACCGGCCCACCATAATCGGTCGGACACCACCCACCAGTACACCATCCTTGTGTTCCCCTTAAATATGCGTACCTACTGTACTATTCCCCCAAACCACTACAAAGCTGGGTAGTAAGTGCCATGGACAAGTGTACCAGTGCAAGTGGACCAGTGTACTCACTCGCTCTTGGCTGAATCTTGTTTTGGGTGGTGATGTAAAAACATCTGCATCATAGCAGGCTCAGGATGGGCAAAGTAGTCTATAGCCTGTTCATCCCTGTCTCTCTCCTCCACAACCTGGCTTGACTAGACATAAGGAGAGAGATGATTACAATTAATTGGTACATTCAGGTCCAGAATTGTTGGAATTCCCTGACAAAGATGTACAAAAAGCTGTACAATTTAAACAATACCATACTGGTAATGAGCAAATAGTTGGTTATTCAATGAATGCATGGAGCTGTTCCATCTTATTTAATTTGATACTAACTACTCAGTTCATACAGATTTCAAGTATTCAAATATCAATGATGAATATTGCATAAGGTTTACACAGTTAATAGATCACCTTCTTGTTTTATATTCACGTTCAGAGAGGAGTAATAGTTAGATATTTGTACGTGATTTATATGGCAATTAAATCAATGGTGTGCTTGTTTGTTTGGGGAGTTTGACCTACAGTTAATGTGCCTACCATGTGAAGGTGCATGATCAATGGACAGCACAAAAACGATTTGTGTAGGTGGAGACTAGAGCTACCACATATACTAAGCAGGGGGGTGCTTAGTAAGAGATGTGATTGGGCCAGCCCAGTGTTAGTCAGTACCAATACATGGTACCAGTCCCCTCTCAATCATGTACCAGCCCCCCTCTCAGTCATGTACCAGCCAGCCCCCTCTCAGTCATGTACCAGCCAGCCCCCTCTCAGTCATGTACCAGCCAGCCCCCTCTCAGTCATGTATGCCAGCCCCCTCTCAGTCCTGTATACCAGCCCCCTCTCAGTCATGTACCAGCCCCCTCTCAGTCATGTACCAGCCCCCTCTCAGTCATGTACCACAGCCCCCTCTCAGTCATGTACCAGCCCCCTCTCAGTCATGTACCACAGCCCCATCTCAGTCATGTACCACAGCCCCCTCTCAGTCATGTACCACAGCCCCCTCTCAGTCATGTACCACAGCCCCCTCTCGGTCATGTACCACAGCCCCATCTCAGTCATGTACCAGCCCCCCTCTCAGTCATGTACCTGCACGACTGGCGGGGGGGGGGGGGGGTGCTTAGTAAGATATGTGATTGGGCCAGCCCAGTGTCAGTCTGTACCAATGGGCCGCTGTCCCAGTCTAGTAGTGGGCCGGTCGTTGACCAAATGAAAAAATAAATCAGTCATGTATACCAGCCCCCCTCTCAGTCATGTACCAGCCAGCCCCCTCTCAGTCATGTACCAGCCAGCCCCCTCTCAGTCATGTATACCAGCCCCCCTCTCAGTCCTGTATACCAGCCCCCTCTCAGTCATGTACCAGCCAGCCCCCTCTCAGTCATGTACCAGCCAGCCCCCTCTCAGTCATGTATACCAGCCCCCCTCTCAGTCCTGTATACCAGCCCCCTCTCAGTCATGTACCAGCCCCCTCTCAGTCATGTACCACAGCCCCCTCTCAGTCATGTACCACAGCCCCCTCTCAGTCATGTACCACAGCCCCCTCTCAGTCATGTACCACAGCACCATCTCAGTCATGTACCACAGCCCCATCTCAGTCATGTACCACAGCCCCATCTCAGTCATGCACCACAGGCCCATCTCAGTCATGTACCACAGCCCCCTCTCAGTCATGTACCACAGCCCCATCTCAGTCATGTACCAGCCCCCCTCTCAGTCATGTACCACAGCCCCCTCTCAGTCATGTACCACAGCCCCATCTCAGTCATGTACCAGCCCCCCTCTCAGTCATGTACCACAGCACCATCTCAGTCATGTACCACAGCCCCCTCTCAGTCATGTACCACAGCCCCCTCTCAGTCATGTACCAGCCCCCCTCTCAGTCATGTACCAGCCCCCTGTATACCTGCACGACTGGCGGGGGGGGGTGCTTAGTAAGATATGTGATTGGGCCAGCCCAGTGTCAGTCTGTACCAATGGGCCGCTGTCCCAGCCTAGTAGTGGGCCGGTCGTTGACCAAATGAAAAAGTAAAAAAAAATAATAATACCTTTTTTATATATATAAATACTTTTTTTTTTTTACTCAAATCATAACGGCCCAAATATGCATCGGCCCACCGTGCCCGGTATGCCAGATGGCCAGTCCAGGCCTGACACACACACAAACACACACACACACATTTCATATAAAAGTATTCTGTATTTTTGTATGACAACTAATAAAGAAACTTGAAACTTGGTGTATTCCGGACATGATGTCACAGGAATGCCAGGCTGCTCAACCAATAGACAATTAGTTGTATTAGTGTGAACATATATACATTTGTCCAGTGCTTGCCATAAACGAGTGGTTAGATAAAGAGGGACTGTCCAAGGTGCTGATCCCCAAAGGTGCTGATGACTTTCTCTGACTTTCGCTTTCATTAGACTAATACGTCATTAGTTTGCGTTGCCAAGCTTGTTTATAGCCGACTCCATTTGAAATTACATAGCAACAAGACATCTTTAGGAAAAAAATTCTATGCCAAGTTCACTGAAATCTATATAAAATACCCTAGAATTGTCTCTATTCATCCTATATTTTTCCCGACGGTGCAACCTGCTGTATAAAAACAATAATACACTCGAAGCCGTGGTATTTCATGAATATTGCCACGGCTGTGATGCCTACGGCACTTCGCTCTCGTTCGCTTCTTGTGTATTATTGCTTAATTATTGGCATGAGTACATATTCCCCAAACGACAAATTCAAACATAAATCAATACACAGACATACACAGATCTAAATGACATGAAATAGAATAAAATAAAGTTCTAGAACTCCTTGCACCATAAGTACAACAACCGGAAAGCCATAAGGCCAAAAAACATGTTCCGCCGTTCAATGGAATAAATGGTTTAAAATCTATGACAAGAGTGACTGCTGACAGAACTGACAGCAAAACAGCTCTCTCACCATTGTTATTTATTAAAAAAAAAGGAAAATCTATTGAAAACAAAAAAGTTAGCTAGAACAAAAAAATTCAACCCAGCGGCCAGATTCCCAGTAGCCTCGCCTTGTCCAAGATACGGCCCCCGACCATGTGTTGCTCCAAATGAGCAAGTCTCAGAGGCGCAGGCCACACTTCAAGTCGGCGAGGAGGACACTCATAAAACACACTCCTAATTGCTCTGTCACGTCTGATAGTGCGTCCCCCATGCACATGCACTCCGTCGTCCCCAATTAAAGGCGAGCGCCACTCTGAGAAGTTTGCAATAATATATCCCTCATTAGGGCCAAAACAGCCGAGAATAACAAGAGAGAGAGAGAGAGGAGCAATTAACTTTAAATTAAATGCACCTCTCCTATGCATTCGGGGGCCGACGCCAAATGGCCTTGATAGGAGGGGGGAGGGGGGGGGGGGAGAGATAACCCCCAATTTATGAAAAAATTACCATGTCTGCTAATGGCTCCCAAACTGATTAGCATAATTTAACATTCAGTTTCCATTAGGGGTATTATTTTCCTAGTATTTCGGTACACCTCTGGGTTTTGGCCAGAACGCTGACTATAAATCTAGGATAGGACTTTGACATCAATTTGGCAGGCCATTCCCAGTGAGGGGGGGGTGTAGCAGAGCGGCTTTTAGTTTGGTTTGGCCTTTTCCTTTGAGTGTCACTCATCAATGATGACCTTTTTTCCCTATTATATATTTGACCTCATGGTGTTTGGTTATGAATATGAGCCCATTGTTTTTTTCCAAGCGGTTCAACTTTGAAAAGAAAAATCACTAGAATGAGTATTTGTTGAAAGGATTGACCATATTCCCATGGTGGCCATTTTGCCCTTATGTCATGCTCAGGTCGGGATTCCTTTCCACCTTCAGGGTGTCGATATAAAGATCAGGTATCCATCTTCCCCGTCCCCCAAACCAATTCAATACCATTCAAGATCATTATGAAAGAAGTTCCACTCAACTGTGTGTTTTTGAACTGTGTGGGTATCAAACAGGGAAGAAATACTGTAAGGTTTTAAGCTGTGTGGGTATGAAACAGGAGGAACGTTTAAATAGTCATTCAGAAATAATTGCATTATCTTACTCCGTCTATTCTATTTTACTCTTGTATTACTTTGTATTACAGGTTGTAACTGTGTGGGTATCAAACAGAAAGAAAGTCGCAGACGTTAAACTGTGTGGGAGACCCAGGCCTGGAACTGCGCCCTGATAGAGGGAACTGTGCCCTGAGAAAGAGGTTTGTCCTGAGGGGGTGGTTTGCCCTATTTTGATTTTATACTTATTTTATGTCTGCACTTTGTGCAATTTTGTGTTGCTGTTGTGAAGCACTTTCAGCTGCAGTTCTTGTATGAAAGGTGCTATACAAATAAAGTGTATTATTATTATTATTATTATTATTATTATTATTATTATTATTATTATTATTATTATTATTATTATTATTATTATTATTATTATTATTTGTAGGGTGGTAGTGAAAGGGTTAACATTATGTAGTGTGGCAGTGAAATGGTTAACCTTCTGTAGTGTGGTAGTGAAAGGGCTGCTTATTGTTTTACTAATTGACAGCTGACATTTTGGGATTATCATGCCCAAGCAATGATAATTATTTATTAAATATCAAAAATACATTTGCATCAATGTAAAAAAAAAATCATCCAGTTTTTCTCCATTGGTGGGGGGACCTTTTAGAGATACAACGTGTTTGCAGGACAGTTCTTCCCCATTGTGGCTAAACAAAATGTGCAACCTTTCTGTCGCTCACAATGCACCAGTCTCTCAAGGCCAAGTTGTCCTCTATTCCCAACCGTGACAATGGATGATTTTCTAGTTCGGCCTGCACCAGTGAATGGATGAAGTACAAGGTATTTATTAATAACATGACAATAGAGCGGAAGGTAGACAATGGAGGGATCGATATACATGCCAACGTACCTGCAGGCTCCCAGGAAACATCCCAGGAGAAGGGGACAGGAACTCCCAAAGGCCTGGCTTTATGGGGGAAAGAGGGATTGGGGGGAGTGGCTATGAGGGATCCGATTAGTTGATACTGTAGGTTCAGACTGCTGCATAGCGGGAGGGGTTATTGTACAGGTGAGTGCCTGCAGTGGGTAGAGAGACAGGTAGGGGTAACTTAGGGACTGGAGAAAAGAGTTGTGTGCACGTCAATGGTGCAGGCCTCCTCCCGAAATTCATTAATAATTTTAATTGGGAGGGAATTTCACCCTAAAAAGACCACTTGCTTTTTACATTATGGCTAAATAGAATATCTTCAAGAATTAAAAGACGAAGGACTTCTCTCTTAATGGACCGGCTTTAATAGATTTCTGAAGAGGTTTACCCTGCAGATATCCATGTTGCACTTCTTGATTTAAATGTTGCTGCTTTTGTGTGAAAAAGTTACGGTTAATTGAAGGTTTCATAACACCGGGACCCGTGAAAACCATTAAAAACCTCAGAAACCAGACGGCTTCTCTCCATTCCTGCAAGGTTTTAGGAGATACAATGTTTTTGAAGGACATATGGTATTGTTAATTTTATGGGGAAGTCCTGCTATTCCCAACCCAGCCAATTGATGACGGAGGACATTTTCACTCCGTGACCATTAGCTGTTCACCAGCTGTTCTCCGACAGGCCAAGCGGAGGTTTACAGGAACCCTGTGTCCCACTATTCACCATCAAGAGGAGCATGGCAGTGCGCACATGTATTTATATTTAGTTTTCTAGTAAAAGAAACAAATTAAAACAAATATGTACATACATACATACATACACCAAGAACCACCCCCACCCAACCACAGTTTATAAAAAAATATTGCGATCATTGTTTATTTATTCATTTATGGTTTTAAAACGTTGGAGGTGATAAAAGCCATATGCCATGATGTTGTATCTGATTGGCCTAGAGGTGGATAGGCCTAACAATAAGGATTAAGGTTTCTTAATCCTGGCAATGACAGGGACGGTTGTATTCCGGTTGTGAGCTGGCAACTGTAAGGTGTCATATGTTCCCTTGAGCAAGGCATTGAACCCAAAAAACTACAGGGGCACTGCATTGCAGGCAATGCAACCTTGAATGAACTGGCCAATGATCTCCGTCAATCACATGTCATTCCGGTAGCTTGCTTGCATGCTTTGAGCATTTCATCCACTATAGAACTAACAACTAGGAACCAGAATGTGCCAGGACTGGGAGGTTGGTTTTTCATCTGTTCCTTGTATCGCTTGTAGCCCTTCTTGTGTGGAGGTCTGTGGTGTGGAGCCACACATGCTCCAGGGTCTGATTAGCTTGACCTGGGGCAGGTGTGGCTGTTTAAACCCTTAAGCTTACCCCACATTTAGCATAAAACGCCTGACGATTGCATACCAAAAGTAATTTGCGATTTATTATACTTTATAATTATAGCACATGCATGAGTCTGGTCTCTTTTGAAAGGTAACATTCTGAAGTTTCTTACAGAATGGAGGAAAATCACTTTGAGTGCTAATGTAATAGAGAAACAGAGGTATGAACACACTGAAATTAAATATTTTCTCCTTACTTTTGTGTTGACTTGTTGCCAGCCATACCCACACCACAATGTCATTCCTCAGTAGATCTGTGAAGAGGTTTGTGAGGGTTTTCAGATGAACTCAGTTTCTGTTGTCTGGATGGATGCCATCCATTCCACTAAATAATTATACTACATTTTACTTGCTAGTTACACACGATGACATGTACGGTTCGTTGTGTTCTATATGGTCCCTCACTCTGATCTTCTCTGTTCTATTGTCCTGTCTATTCTCTCAAAGGGGCATTTCACCCAAAGTGCTATCTATTCACCCGGATCGTTTCGTTTACATTTTACATTTTGTCATTTAGCTGACGCTTTCATCCAAAGTGACTTGCACGTTCTGTATGACAAGTCATCAGGAAGGGTACAACCCTTACCACTGAGTAACAATGTTCATCAAACAGTGTTGAAACTTGGGTGCTGCAGTGTTGAGTGCATAGTAGTAAAGACATATTAGTATAGTAGGAAGAGTGCATGATAGTAGAAGACTTAGACTTAGTCGGAGGCGAAAAATTGGTTGAGTTTCGGCTGTCCTAACTGTGGTGGGCAGTTTGTTCTACCATTGTGGAGCGAGGACCGAGAATATAGGCGGCTTCTCTTTGATGACCCTCCCGGACCTCGGATAGGTGTGGGTCTGGTTTCGGTGTGATTCGCTTAGTTTTGGAGATATCAGCTATCAATCCAATCCAATGGAGCCAAAAGGCACTTGGGTTTGTGCCACTCAAAGCCCAAAAGATTATTTTCCCACAAATCATGCCCCTTCATTCAGGATAATCCAGAGACTGTTGACGGAGAGTATTGTGAGCAGTTTCATGTAAGTACCATTTTCTACCAAACTACACCACCCAATCATCTGCTGTGTGCCATTCAGTTCCATTGTACTGGAGTGCTGGTAGATATTTCTGCAGAAGATATTGCCAAAACTAAGCGAATCACACCAAAACTATTTGGATGGATATATATTATTATGAAATGTCTCTTTTGTTTTACAATTTATGCCTCACAGTCACCCATTCACTCACACATTTACACACCGACAGCGGAGGCAACCATGCAAGGTGCCAACCTGCTCATTGGGAGCAGTTAGGAGATAAGTGTCTTGGTCAAGGACACTTCGAGAGGCTGCCAGGAGGAGTGGGGAAGATTCAGAGGAATCTTCTGATTACCAGATGACCGCTCTACCTCCTGAGCCACTGTCTAACCCTAACCTTCTGATTACCAGCTGACCGCTCTACCTCCTGAACCACTGTATAACCCTATTGTGTATACTGCATCTGTGTATAGTGTTTACTTTACATACTCATAGTATATTCTGATTCTAATTTTTTTATTGCCCATATTGTAACATATAATATAACTGATTATATGGTGCATACCCTCATCTGCATCTTTGATTACACTGTTTACTTTCTCATGTTCTTATATTCAGAGTCAATTATATTGTTTACACTGTTTATTTTTATCTTCATTATAATTGTATTGTATTATATTCATGTCTTCTGCTATTACCATGTCCATACCTGTATCTCCCCTCCCCCTCGCTGCTATGCCACCTGAATTTCCCCAAGGGGATCAATAAAGGAGAATCTTATCTTATCTTAACAGTCATGCCAGATTGATACTTTTATAATGCATGTCAAAACGTTTTATAATT
>NW_028172456.1:0-1000 GCF_963971535.1 Notolepis coatsorum
GGCCCGGTAGCAAATGATCCACGGCCAGGTACCGGTCCGCAACCCGATGGTTGGGAACCTCTGCTATAGTGTAACATTTGGGGTTTTGCTCTCCTCAGGGAGCAAAGCCCTAGCGTTACCTGGTGGTATTTGACCTGTCTCTCTGCCCTGATTGCATTCATTGGCACCTGGTGTGTCTAGTTAAGGTGGCTTTATATGCTCTTCCGTGTCACTACTGACACCGTGAGTCGATCGCCAGACTACCCGTGAGTACACCGTCGTGAGTAAGTCTTATCGTTCCTTGCCATAAGAGGATAAGTACGTTCGCTACAGTTCTTTGTTATCATGTCACTTTGATTGCTGTGTCAATCCGTTATGTTAATGTTTTATATCGCTGTGTGTATATGCTGCATCGTTGTCGGACGTATATTCTCTGTGTCGTGTTTTTGGAGACTTGATTTCTCCCCTTTGCTTTCCCTCTTTTGGAGACAAAGTATTCTCCTCTTTTGTTTGTATATAACTCCGTCGTTTGACATGTGTGCCAAACAGGGGTGTAAAAAGTACCCAGAAATTATACTTAAGTGAAAGTATGGGTACCGTCTCAAAATTGTACTCAAGTAAAAGTCAGAGTATCTGGCTAAAAACACACTTGAGTAAAAGTCTAAATGTTTCTATTTTTAAATGTACTTAAGTACTGAAAAGTAAAAGTAAAAACCTTTTTCTGACTGTCTACATTTACATTTACATTTAGTCATTTAGCTGACGCTTTTATCCAAAGCGACTTAAAAGTTCTGTACGAGAAGCCATCAGGAAGGGCACAACTCTATCAGCTGAGCAACAATGTTCATCAAAGTGTTGAGTGCTACAGTGTAGGTTAGTTTATTAGGACAAGTGCATGACAGTACGGTTAGTTAGGGTTAGATTTTTTATTTTATTTTTTTTTCAGATAATGGTTGAAGAAGTGCGTCTTTAGTCGACGGCGAAAGATCGGACGTGTTTCGGCTGTCCTAACTGGGGTGGG
>NW_028172455.1:0-20000 GCF_963971535.1 Notolepis coatsorum
GTCTGGCAGGCCTTGACCTTTTTCACCTCCCCTGACTTCTTGACCGACCACACTACTGTGCTCGGTGGAGGGCAGGACAGGATAAATCTTCGGGTCCCTCCGCGCATAACGGATTCCAGATTGAACTTTGATGTTGGACGTGCTCATCTTAGGATAAAAGATCAAATCCATTCTATAATATTCGCAGCTGTTTCCCCAGCTCTTGACGGTCGCCCATGTCTTGCCGAAATTTGTGTCACTCTCTCGGGTAACCATGTAGATCTTTACCCAGGCCGGGAGGATACCGGCCCAGTTACCTCCCACCAAGACATGGGCGACACTAGATCTCTCTTCTGACGCAGCGTCCAAGTAGAAGAAGTCCTCGTACTGCATCCTGGTGAAAGGGTCAGAATAAGGTCTTCTCCCGGGTTTTATTCCCACTATGTCGGGCCAACTGGCAGGGGACTTAAGTTCTTCATTTGTCATCATTCTGCCAGTTCCTGTATATAACTGAGATCGTTGGCCGTCATCTACAACGTCCCATTTTCCTCTCTGGAGCGTTATTTTCTTCATCCAGGTTACTCCTAGGCCCAGAGACAATTTATCCTCCGGTGTTGTCATCGCAGTTGCTGTCTGTCCCTGGTCAGGCATTTTTGGTGAAGCCAGACTTGGTGATGATGACACGAGGGCCGCTCTCAATCTATCAAGGGGGTCTTGATCCAAAATACTCAATACGCTATCACCATGTAACGTAAGTTCGTCTGAGATGGTATATCCCTTAACCGCCATTCTCCGGTGGTGTCTGCTCGTTCCAGCGTTCCTGTCTAGTGTGTGAGAGAGACAACACTGGTCCTCTTTTATCTTCATTTCAGAAGAGGCTCCGTCATAGTTGAAGGCCAAATTCTCTTTTTTGCATAATTTACGGCCCTCCCTGACCGGGAGAGGAGGCCCATACGACGTAGTAGATTTATTGTAATAATGACCCCTATTATCACAATGCAGGGGAGAGCCCATCTCACTATCCCCTCCACCACCGCCCTGGCTGTCTGTACCATGGAAGTGGCAAAATTCCAAACATCACCTACTCCATCTGCCACGGCCCCCCCTATATCTTCAGCTGCACGCCCGATAATGGTACCGAGTACTATCGCAAATTGAGTTATGTCTCTCCTCCTGCTCCATTCGTCCACATGCGGTGCCCTATCCTGTGAACAGGACCCGTTTGTCATGTTGTTAGCATGCGAAATGGGAAAAACACCATCCAGGTAGAATCCTCTTGTTGTCCAGCCAAACCCCGGACCCAGCCCTCCTCCCGTTTCCAAATAATCAGATATGGGTTTCCATGGGGATACAAAGTCAAACAGGGCCTTGTTGCATCCCGTACAGGTGTTAAACAGATGGTGATTGTTTCCCCGTCTGTTATTGCAGTACTGGGTATTGATGAAATTCCATCGGTTCAACAGGTATGCCTCCGGTGGCCAATAGTAGGGGAATCCTCTATCCAGGGTGTGTTCAAACAGCGTTGCTAGGGGTCCGCATTTTGAAGTTTTTGCCTGCCATGTGGCTTCATTCTGTCTATCTCCCCATTTCGCAGTGGGAGAAGAGCGGTAGCAGTTAGCCACTATCAAGGGGATGCTCACCTGCCGGGGGAATTTTGAGTCATAATACAGTGTTCCACCCTCCCCCGAAACTGCCCTCCATCTCATTAGGTCACTGGTGTCCCGTGAGGTTGGAGAGTCAAACCAGTGCATATTACTCCATGCATGTTCCTGCGGCGGAGGGTTACGCACAATGTAGTACCTTTCTACCATTCTTCGAGGGTCGCATCCTATCTCCTGAGCCTTAGCCAGAGGGAGAGTGCCCCAATGGATCCACGTACTGTTAATCCCATCCCGGGATCTCCCCCTAGTCAGGGTCCTAGTAGAAGCTAGGTCCACCATAGCTGAGGTAGCTTCCTCCACATGTAGGTGCGGATAAGTATCCTTCTCTGTACACAGACTCTGATCATTCTGCGTACAATACTGTTTCCCCCATTTACCATAAGTTGTTCCGGGGTAGGCCCCGAGCTGGGCCCCCGTCGCTCTGAAGCTTGGTTCTAGACCCCACCTCATTATGTAGCCACTAGAGGTCTTTCTAGTGAGAATAAGAGGTGGGGGTATTAGGATTTCGCCTAATTGTCTCTCTTTAATGTTTACCATAGTGAATGGTAGCTGTGGATCCTTTTCCTTCCAATCCTGTACCCACTCCAATATATCCTCTTTTTCCGATCCATCGGGATTAAGGTTTGGATTAGGTTTGCTTTCTTTTGGGGGATCTTTATTATTGCTCCCCACCGCCACTACCAATGCTCCGGGGTATGGGGTGCTGGAATTTGGGTCTATATGCCTACCCACATTTAGTTGGAACCCCAAAAGCTGAGCAGCTAACTGTTGGTGGATGAACAGGGTCAACTTGGTCTCTTCCGTATCTGGCTCCTTCTGCCAGCATGCCGCCACCAGGTTGACCTCCTCATCCGTGAGGCCTATTCCTGCATAGGCCCTCCATTCATTGAGGGGCCGTTTTGCCCACCTGCTGTGGTATCTGTCGAATTTTGAGGGTTCTGGGTATACTCTATACCTCCTCAAATAATTCCTGAAATTCACACGACAGGTGGCTTCCTGGCCCAGAGTTCCATTCGAGTATGGGCGTGGGACCCCCATATTCCGTGCTTCTCGGCATATAGGGACTAATTCACCCGCTTCTCTCATCATTCTTTTTCCCACTTCAATGGTGGTAAGACCCCTCCAGACCTCGTCAGTTTTTGCCAGGTTATCAGATAGGCAATCGAGGAGAGAGTCTAGTATTTGCGTGCCCCACTTTCCCTCGAGTTTCTCCACCTGGCTCGGGGTCAAGGTTGGGACGTCTGTGTACCATAAGGTCCTCCCCCCCGCCAGGGGGAGACCGCGCACCCATGGAAGTGTAGGTGGGTATGGTTTGATTTTTACCCGTCCTGGGTTGGTTACCGCCACAGTCCATTTGAACCATGTAGCGGTAGTCTGAAAAGGACATCCTCCTGCTTGGTCAGTAGCTGTGAGAGGTATATCCTGTTCAGGCCGTTCCTGGACCTGAGCCTCCGGCAGAGTGTCCTGTCTGGGGGTCAAGAACCCAAAAAAGGCCTCAACCTCTCGTTCCCATGCCGGGGGCCATTTTGTATACAGGGTCACCTTGGTCAAGGTAGATTCTCCTGTGTCATCACTGGGTTTCCTGCCCGGGGTCACTTCTACTGCTCGGGTCCCATTCAGTCTGGTAGTAGAACAGTTAGATAATTCCTCCCAAGGCCCCCACTCCGGGTCACCCTGATACCTGGAGTGTGCTCTGACCCTGATGCAGGGGTATATCCGTGCCTCTCCCTTGGCTAGTTTCAATTTGGTTGAGATTTGGCCTCTGGGGCTAGAAGGGTATACTGCTGTCACCTCCGCTCCTGCCGCACCCAGGCATATCTCGTCCCTCTGAGCGGCCAAATCTTTCCATGTCATGTATGGATTACATCCCTCCTCTGGGTTTAGTAACCAGCATTGTGGTTCCGGATCAGGCAGTGAGCAGTCAGGGAATTGTTCCTTGGCCTGACCTGTGTCACTAAAAGAGGTAGATATATAGTCCGACCAGGCCTCCCATCTCTCTGATGCGTTTCTTGGTTCACACGGGACCTGAGTGACCATCCTATAGTGGGTCACTGGTATTCCTCTATGGTCCTTAATCGTTGGTTCTTCAAACTCCCATTCAGTACGAGTCCTGGGATAATCAATTGCCCTTATTAATCCCAGGGTCAGTGTGATGACAAGTACTACCAGAGTCACTCTGATTATCCATTTACTTGCCACAGCCTTGGTGGATTTCTTGGGTTGAGTCGCCAGGCTTGGCGATATCTCTTCTATGTTGGGAGCGGCCCTGTTCTCGGATTCATTGTCAGAATCTGACTGCTCCCATTCCCGATCTATATCCATTGTCAAGCAGGTCATGATCTCTCTTCGAGCAGATTCATCATTTGGGCTGGGCACCGCATATGCCCCTTTGTTTAGACAGGTCATGTGCTCATATATATAGTCCCTGCCCATATGCGTTGGTTGTCTGCTTATGACTGGCAGGTCATGGTATTTTGGGTTGGGTGGTGCCCAATATTCTGATGTCTGGGTACTGGGCCCCAGTGTGTCTTCGGGACTAGGCCCACTGCGCATGGGTATGGGTTGTTCCCCGTACTCCGGGGCTACCAGGTTATAGGTGTTTGTGGGGTTCTTCCGGTAGGCCATATTCCTCCCTCTCGCCTTTCCTTCGCTGCCTGAGAAGAAAAGGTGAGACGGTTATCGCCCGTGCGCATCGAGCATGTACTACTTGGTCAAGGCTTCTGATCTTCGCCTGATGCGATCCCATATACTGGGCGCCCTTGAGCCTGGTCCCATTCCGTCGGGGTAGTGTACCCTCTTTGGTTTGATCATGGACCCCTTCCTAATGCTTCCGATCACAGGAGTGTCTTTCCCCGGGGCAATCTCCACAGAGAGGCCTCTGATAGGATGAGGCATATGCCCCACACTCAGCGTGACAGAGAGTATCACCCATTGGTATTCTTTTCCATTCACGGGTCTCTCTGTATCTCCTGGGGATATAGACTTCCCTTTCGTGCCCGTTTTAGTTACTCCAGGCCCGTCCCTCACCAGTAGTTCTAGTGATAGGGTTTCACGAAACCCTTCTCTGAGCTCTCCACTTATAGTCGTCAACCAATCGAATTCACCACCGTGTCTGTGTCCAGCGCTGGGGAAGGGCAAGGAGATCAGTCCCGAGGTTAGTAGCACAGCCCTTTTAGCCAACATCATGCGCACCAGGCTGGCTACATCTAGTAGAAGGTCATTTCCTTTTAGTCTATCATTGGTCATGACCTCCTGTCCCTTGGTGAACAGTCTTGACCTCTCCTCCGTATCCTTCACCCAGAATGTGTCTGGTCCTTTCACCAGGAACATCTTATCCCCCCTTGAAGGCATTGCCCTGGGGAAACAGGTGTTTATGGTTTTCTCAAGATAGGTTTCCATCAGGCTGGCCAGGTTTTCCGTGCTGCCCTTGAAGGCTATACCTCCTCGACCCGCGGCCCCTTTGCGGACTGGAGCATCCCCATCTTGCAGGTATCCACTGCCCTTTGTCAGGTATATTCCTGACCCTAGTTTCACTTCCGTATGGTCTTGGCATTTGGCTAGAGCATAACCCAGCCATGAGCACCCGCACTTGGATGCTAACTGTGGGGTCATAGGAGGGTACGCTGCCAGTACTATACGGGGTCCATATTCCATATAACATGCTTGGCAGACAATTATTCTGCATCCCCTCGGGCCTTCTTTTGGCCCAAAGGTGTAGGTATCATCGCCTGGGCGATATAGAGGTTTGTGATCCGTGGGGACCTGTTCTGGACGATTCCGTGAGGGTCCTTGCCATAGTAGGTTAGTCACCTGGACGAGGCACAAGGTGCATTTATCCAGGTTGTGTCCCCATTTCGTCCATCTGATTATACTTCCTCCTGGTCCCTCCACAGGTTCTGCGTCCGGGGTGTCGGGGTGACGTATTAGTGATCTGTTATCCGACAGATACCCCTTTTTCGCCGCCTTAACTGCTCCATCAGCCACACCCATAAAAACGCTGGCGCCTCGTATGTTTCCAGTGTCCCCGTTCAAAGGGGACAATCCTGGCGCCATACAGATCAATATTTTGTGCCTGGCGCACTCCAAGGCGAAGGGCATGGATTCTCTAAGTCCCGGTACACCCCTTTGGGCCATCTTACTTCCCGTTTTCTGTGGCGTAGAGCTTGAGATTCCAGCCATCTTTCCCTTTCTTCACCCGGTCTTGCGGACTTGATTTACGTGCACTATACCTAGGTTCTGTAATCTAAATCGCCTGGGACTAAGTATTTCAACGATGGTATCTTTGCTTTCACACTTCTTGCTGGGATTTCCTGCCAGGGGTTTTCGGAGCACCCACACGGCTTCACCTAAGGAGAAGGGAGAAGAGACAGCCGTGTTATCTTCTGAAACACATCTCTTATCCTCTCTTCCCAAGTTCACAGCTTGGTGTATCCTAAGGAGAGAGATTGGTTCATCCCAGGATCGCAACATATCCTCCTTGATTATCTGCTCTTTTATAGAGCGCACAGCCCTCTCGGCCACTCCGTTCGTATTGGGCTGGTAGGGCACCGAGTATTGGGCCATTACACCCGCTTCCTCCAGTAGTGTCTTCACTGTTCCGTGAGTGAAGTAGGTGGCATTATCCATCCTGAGCGATGTAGCCCTTGGCTCTTCCCTTAGGAACTGTGATATGCAGTTGCATATTACTGCAGCCGTTGGAGTGGGGATAGGGTACATTCTGAGTCTACCTGGCCCATTGTCCACTATCACCAGTCCCTGCCTGTGTTTTTTTTTCGTCCCCTCCGACATGGGTCCAAACACGTCGGCGGAAAAATGCAGCCCTGCATCCGATACTGCTATTTGTCCCAGTGGCACAGGCTCAGGTTTCGTCCCTCTCACCAGCGCACATTGTTCACAGGCCTTCCGGATTGTTATCGCTCTTTGTTTCGCTTTAGGTATGTGAATGTGGTTGGTTCTTAGGTATACCAACATCCTCTTACTTCCAACATGTCCAAGGTTATCATGTACCAGTCGGATCATGTGAGTAGCCTCGTCCTCCGGTACTCTCACTGTGCCGTTGTCTTCCCAGGCAGTGGGCGTGACTAAGGCCAGTCTTTTGAGTTTTAGCCCGCTGACCTCAGGGCGGTTTTGGGCCAGGGTGTCGACTTCTTTGTTTCCCTGGTAGTGGACCCCGGTTTCCTCCGTATGGCTTTTTAGCCATTTCCAAGCTATTTTCATGCCTCGGAATTGTTCCACTATGAGGGCCCAGAGGTCACCATGGGCCATTGGTCTGCCTGTGCTGGTTTCATATCCTTTCGCTTTCCAGTACTCCAGGTTCTCTGTTCCTCCGTTGTAACAGTATTGGCTATCGGTTACAATAAGTAGTTTCGGTATGTGCTTCCCTTTGGCCATTATTATGCCCTCCAGTATAGCTGTTACCTCTGCCGTTTGGGCTGATCCCTCGGTCCAGCCACTCGCTGTTTTGATGTTCTCATTGTTGTGTTTTAGAACATAGGCCCACTTGGCCTTTGTTCCGTCCTGTTTGTGCTGACTTCCGTCTGTGTAGAGTACCCAGTTGGGTTCGGCCTCAGGCTCGGTGAGCTTGGTTTTCGTTTCTAGGGGACACTTGGTTCCTGTTGTGATAAATCTCATTTTAGGATCTGTTAACATCATTGACCAATGTCCCCATCGTGAGGTCATGGCCCTCGAGCCTGTAATAGTTCCCTTCGAGGCACTCTGCAGGGCAGGAAATTCGGTGGTTACTATTATATCTTTGTCTTGAGCCAAGTCCTTCAGGGCATTCCAGAATCGAAATACTCCACATAGGATTCGTTCTTCTTCTGTATACCGCTCCTCCGTATTGGTGAACTGCATGGATAAAAGTAGACAAGGGGTCTTCCCCTTTCTATTCTGACATTTCAGAGTTATCCCTTGCGTACCCTCCACTTGTGGGAATACTTCTAGATGTTTGGTGGGGTCTCTTTTTTCCAGATCTTTGCAGTTTTCCAGCACATGGGTTTTGAACACCGTCCAGCCTGGCTCCACTTCCTCTATGGGGATGTTCCTATTCCTAGGGTTTTTTCCCTCGAGGGCTTTGCCTTTCAGTTTGTGGAGCGGGGATGCCTTTGTCGCATAGCCAGGCACATGGGTCATAATGTGGCCGCATTTTCCCATGGCAGAGTCCAGCTGACTCAGGGACACAGGCTTCTCAATGGCCGCTACCTGATCCAGGTATTCCCTGCTGACTGACTTTCCGGTGTCCGTTATGTTGAAACCCAGATACCTCAGGGTATGTTTCGCGATCTCGCACTTCTTGAGGCCTATCTTTAACCCGGCCCTGGAGAGGCGGGTCACTACCTGGTCCAGTAGTTCCAAGTGTTCTTGTTCCGAGTCATTGGTCCAATACACATCGTCGATGTATATGGTGACATCCAGGCCTCTCAGGATGTCCTCTATGACTCCTTGGAACACATTCGGGGAGTTTTTATACCCCTGTGGTAAAACTGTCCATCCATAGGACAGCCCGTTCCAGGTGAACGCCGTCTTCTGGGTGGATAGGGGGTCGATAGGTACTGACCAGAATCCATTAGCCAGGTCAATGCTAGACTTCCAACGTTTGTTGGGCAGATTCCTGGTTGTCTGTGCTATGTTTATCATTGTCCTGGTATCTGAGCATGTTCTAGCATTCAGGGCAATTAAGTTGTGCACTAATCTCCATGACCCATCAGGTTTGGGGACTCCCATTACAGGGGTATTTGTTAGAGCAGAGTCCAACATAGTCAACACGCCCATTTCTTCCAATTCTGCGATGGTTTCTGTCAGCTCCTTTTTGCACCTCGGGTCCACCCTGTGCTGTGCTTGTCTCGGTGGTATGGTCCCCTTTATAGTGTGTGTATACTTGGGGTCCACCCTTCCCACGTCGTTCTTGTGGGCAGCATATAAGCCTCTCTTGAGTATTTCTCGTATGAGGATTTTCTCGTGGCTTTCGGACTCTTCCACTACCTTTTCCATTTCGCCCCGTATGTCCACTGGCTTCATATATTTGACACGGACTCCGTGCTGTGTCCTTTGCGGGTCACCCTTGGGTATGAATTTTTCCTTTTCGTACAGTAGTATCAAGTCTTTTGGGGATAACAGGGGTTCCGAATTAGGTGGTCCTACCACTCCTGATATCCCATGCTTCTCCCCTGTTCCCATGAGGGCTCTGGTCCCATTACCTAATTCCACTTCTATGGATCCGGTAATGGGTGTATTTACATGCAGGGAAATTTCCGCTCCGGTGTCTACTAGGTATTGGTCGTTTCCCACTTGACACGTTAACTTCCCATCCGTCTCCTGTGTCTTGAGTGCAATAGCATTCAGTAGGGGCCTCTCCTGGGGATCTATATTGAGGGTTAATAGACTCTCTGTCACTCTGTCTTCTTCCCATGTTCGAGTGTCATGTGTCACATCACCAGGAGGCCAGGATTCTATTCTCTCTCCTTCCGGGATCTGAATTCCTCCCTTGTTGCCCTCCTTTCTGCTTGCTTTTCTGGGGTTAATGCGGCCCACTCGTCGGGAGGTAGGTACATGTAATTCTTCTTCTCTTCCTTGTCCTTGGTTATCCTCGGGGGGAACTCCTTGGAGCCCCCCCTTTTGTCGTTTTTTGAGTAGATAGGTTTAACGTTAGCCGCTGGCTGTTGCTGGGCTCTGGGAGGCCGGATTTGAGCCTTCTCCTCTCGTGGGTTCTCCCCTTTCCTTTCACTTTTATTGTATTTGGTTTGAGAAAGCATTTTGACTTGGTCATACAGCATGCATTCCGTCCGTAACTGATCTCGGGACCATGCTGCGCATTTGGCTGCAAGACGGTTACCCCCTGGTACTCCTATGAACAATTTTTCAAGTAGTAAGCCTGATCCTTGCACAGGTCCTCCACGTATGACTGATTCCGCTGCAACAG
Source organism: Notolepis coatsorum (assembly GCF_963971535.1). NCBI lineage: Eukaryota > Metazoa > Chordata > Actinopteri > Aulopiformes > Paralepididae > Notolepis > Notolepis coatsorum. The sequence continues at coordinate 9,559 of NW_028172455.1, forward strand.
TGAGAGACACACTCCCGTCTCTCACCTGTGGGATTAGTTTCTCCACCATATTTTCCCCTGGATCTTGACCGGGGGTTCTCACTTCTATTTCCATCATTTGGGCCATAGATGCCCCTTCGGGGATCTCCAGTCCTTTGAGGTGTCGCAAAATGCGAGCGGCATCCGGGTCATCGTAGAGAGGGGACCCATGAAAAATCTGAGCAATCCTATGGATATAAGCAGCCTGGGTCTCCCCATGATTCATTTCTGGGGCCAGTTTCTTGAGCACTTGGGTTTTGCTCAATAATTCTTGTGCTTTGTTGCTTTCTCCATATTGGGCACTGTCATACAGACTCCTATCGGTATGTAAACTCTTTCCTCTTGGTCGGTATATGTCTCCGGGAGATTGGGCCAGTATGGAGTGAGGGCTTACCTCCGGGCGGTGTTCCCCTGTGCCGTGTCCCAGGGCTCGGATTGGGCTTATGGACGGGGCTTTGTTCAACCAGTGTCTTTCTCTCCTGGCTATTTCGGCCATGGCCCTGTCCCGTTTGTACACTTGTTCGCGCAGTACGTCATAGCCAGCATGTAAATATGCATGCTTGTATGGTTCCGTTATTCCCGCGTGAGACAACACTTTCTCTGCCTCAGGTGACCGTGCTAAGGCCCGAGCCTTCCTCCATGTCACGGGATATGCTGGCATAATATCCCCTGTTTCTTCTCCTGCCAATTCTCCTTCACTTTCGTCGGAGACGTCCTCCAATCCTGAGCTCCAGGTCAAGCCTGAAGGTGACTGGAAGGCGGTGCCCTTCAGGGGGGGCCCGGGGCCTATAGGTCTCAGTTTGACCGGTTTGGCTCTCTTGTTCCGAGGCCTAGGAGGTTCGCCCCTTGGGTACCGAACTCTCTCCCTAGATCTTGACCTAGATGAGGACATTGAGGAGGCTCTGGAGCTCGACCGATCCAGGTCTCTCTCTTCTCCTGAGTCCTGATCTGAATCAGTATACTCCGGTCCGCTATCTGTCGGGTCGTCCCCTGACTCCTGGGGACAGCCTAGTCGTCTAAGAATACTCTTAGCCCGGGATTTGACAAGTCCATCCCTTTCTGGTTCAAACTGTACTGTTGGTTTCCGGGGAGTGGATGATCTCCCTCTTTCTGTTGTTCGGGAGAAGCTCTGGGAATTGGACTTTTCCTTCCTGGGTCCAATTCCCGACCCCTCAGTGTCTGGAGGGGGATTGAGGGGTATCGATGCCGGTTCACTGTCCTCATCCTCCTCACTCTCTCCTGCTTCAGTCAAGGCCTGGGTTATTCCCTCATGGTCCTTGGGTTCTACCATGAGGCAGATTTCCGTGTGTTTTGCACTTCTTATGGTTGAGATTGCGTGGACTACTGCCTCCCCCAACCATATGCCTCTTTGGCCATATACTCGAGACCTGCCCCACATCAGGTTTATAGCTAGTCGGTAGGGCATGTCCTTGGTACCATGGCCAGCATAGATTTCTCTTCTCTGCAGTAGATCCTTCATCCGGGACACCAGATTGTCCCAGTTCTTTTGTGAGGACTGTATTTTATTGTACCTGTTTTGGCTCAGTGTCACATGGACAACTTTCTCCGCGTGAAACACATTATAATCACACTCAGTGATTACTGCCTTGCCCGGTTTTAGGGGTTCTTTGGTCCTTATTTCCATCACCTGTTTCCTCAGGTTCCGGTAATAAGCGCCTCCTGCCGCTACCATGCTCGTTTCCCATCTACCATAGCTCGTCAAAGATGGTCCAGTGAAGGTGAGAATCGACCATGGTGCGTCAGAGTTGTCGGTCCAGACTGGGTAGTTAGTGACTGTTATGTCTGGTGTTTCTTTGTGAGAGTCGGTAGATATTCCTCTCGCCCCGGAGTGTTCACCACGGCGAGAGGTGGAGGCTGCTCTCGCTTGTTTCACTTCCTCGTGAACACGTGGTCCTGGGCTTAAGTACCCCAGGGAGTAATCTCGCCCTGGGGTCGATGTAGCCATTGGTGTAGCTGATCCCCCCAGCGTCTGTAGTTGTCCCCCGCTAGTAACTTCCCTCATTTCACATCCAGAGGGGTCACTAATGGAGCGGGGATCCCTCTGGCTGATGTACTTGTGAGGGGGTACAGGCCGTGCTTGGTCCGCGTCTGCTCCTGAGTCCTGACTACGTTCCTGCGTCACCCCCTCCTGGGTGTGCCTCGCACCGGAAAACTGGAGTGCAGGGCTTCCAGGGTTAGTGAAACCCCCTGAGCCTTCTCTCTCAGTGCTGGGAGGCCGAGTGTCTGGTATTTCCTCATACATCCTCCCGGGTCCAGACGGGGGCCACGTGATTTGGGCCCTCTGTTCTGAGTGACTCGCTTCCCGTGGTGTTCCCTGAGGACCAGACCATGTCTGGTTTCTGTATGCCACCTCGTTCATGACCTGTGTGAGGTCTCCGACCATAGTGGGCTCAATTTCTTCGAACAGATTTCCCCAGCCATTTCGGTAATGTGATGGCCATGCCTCCATTTGAGCTCTGCGCACTGTGTTTGCTTGGTATTTGTCCGGGACTAGCAAGACCACTGCCATGGATGCAGCCGGTATTTCTTGGTAGGCTTCCAAGAAGCACCATATGCTCGTGTTGACGTCATAGTGCCAGATCCCTGTTCCGAACAGTGTCATGACTAGGCTTGTTATGCCTATTCTCTGGGCTTGTCTGAAAATGCTCCTGTAATATGCCAGGAGTACTCGGGTTTGGCTTTCAAGGTCTGTTCCGGGCAGTATGTCTTGCATGGCAATTGTCAGTATCCCCTCGTAACCCTTATTTTTAAGTAGGTAGGGGACTCCTACCAGCACTGTGCCATCCTTAAGGAGGTTATGAGGTTGTCTGGCCACTTCTCTTGCACACCAGTCGGCGTAGCCGGGTCCTGCCATGTCTTGTATGGCTTTTGCCATTCCCCCCCCATTACGTAGGCCTCTGTTGGCTGGGTTAACCACAAAGGTGTGGTTTCCTTTTGGTACAAAATTTTGTAACCATATGGAGCAGACCCATAGGTGCTGTATATGCTTAGGGTTTCCTGGTTGAGATCTGGGTTTGATAGTACATGAGATTTCATTCAACCTTGACATGCCAGGGGGCATGGTCTGCTCCTCTGGCGTAGAGTGTGTTGTAGGGACTTGGGGCAGGGGGCTCCACTGTCCCTGAAGTCCCAGGCCTTCGGGCCAGTATGCAGGGGCCGTAGCCTTCGGAACCGTTCGTGTTCCAATTACGGCCTGCTGTACATCTGGCAGCTCTGGATATAGGGGTTCGCTTGGTTCTGTGAATTCCTCACTTCCCGCAAACGTATCAGGGGACTCAGGGCGGTCCTCCCGTTCTCCTGGGTAGTCCAGACCCAGGTCGGGTATAAACACCCCCAATCTCTCCTCCGAGGGTAATTCCTCCTCTATGGTGTGGGAATGATTGTGAGACATCGTGTTAGTACTGGTCTGTTAGCCGATGGTGAGCTAGTTAGCTTCCGCCTGGCTTCGTGTCACGTAGCCTCGGGCTAGGTAGCCATCCAGTTAGCATTCAGTACACTCCTGGCTTGTTGGCGGATGGCGAGCTAGTTAGCTTCCAGTTCTGTGAACGGCCGTTTTGGCTTCGCTCCACATCCAGTCTCCCCTTACAAACAGTGTCTTTGGGCTAGGGAGCCCTCGCCTTTCTGTGAACGGCCGTTTTGGCTTCGCTTCACATCCAGTCTCCTCTTACAAACAGTGTCTTTGGGCTAGGGAGCCCTCGCCTTTCTGTGAACGGCCGTTTTGGCTTCGCTTCACATCCAGTCTCCCCTTACACACAGTGTCTTTGGGCTAGGGAGCCCTCGCCTTTCTGTGAACGGCCGTTTTGGCTTCGCTTCACATCCAGTCTCCCCTTACACAGTGTCTTTGGGCTAGGGAGCCCTCGCCTTTCTGTGAACGGCCGTTTTGGCTTCGCTTCACATCCAGTCTCCCCTTACAAACAGTGTCTTTGGGCTAGGGAGCCCTCGCCTTTCTGTGAACGGCCGTTTTGGCTTCGCTTCACATCCAGTCTCCTCTTACAAACAGTGTCTTTGGGCTAGGGAGCCCTCGCCTTTCTGTGAACGGCCGTTTTGGCTTCGCTTCACATCCAGTCTCCCCTTACAAACAGTGTCTTTGGGCTAGGGAGCCCTCGCCTTTCTGTGAACGGCCGTTTTGGCTTCGCTTCACATCCAGTCTCCCCTTACACACAGTGTCTTTGGGCTAGGGAGCCCTCGCCTTTCTGTGAACGGCCGTTTTGGCTTCGCTTCACATCCAGTCTCCCCTTACACAGTGTCTTTGGGCTAGGGAGCCCTCGCCTTTCTGTGAACGGCCGTTTTGGCTTCGCTTCACATCCAGTCTCCCCTTACAAACAGTGTCTTTGGGCTAGGGAGCCCTCGCCTTTCTGTGAACGGCCGTTTTGGCTTCGCTTCACATCCAGCCTCCCCTTACACACAGTGTCTTTGGGCTAGGGAGCCCTCGCCTTTCTGTGAACGGCCGTTTTGGCTTCGCTTCACATCCAGTCTCCCCTTACACACAGTGTCTTTGGGCTAGGGAGCCCTCGCCTTTCTGTGAACGGCCGTTTTGGCTTCGCTTCACATCCAGTCTCCCCTTACAAACAGTGTCCTTGGGCTAGGGAGCCCTCGCTTTTCTGTGAACAAAGCATGAAAGTGATTTTTGCATTGCAACTTCACCCAGCAGAATTTTCACAGTAATCACAAAAATATACTTTAAGCGTGATCCTTTGTTTAAGTAGAACCTCCTACTTTTTTTTTTTTTCTTTTTTGACTGTAAGAAAACATTACGTAACTTTTTAGTCATGAGTAAACCTTTTTACCGCAATCACAAAAATATACTTTAAGCGTGATCCTTTGTTTAAGTAGAACCTCCTACTTTTTTCTTTTTTGACTGTAAGAAAACATTACGTAACTTTTTAGTCATGAGTAAACCTTTTTACCGCAATCACAAAAATATACTTTAAGCGTGATCCTTTGTTTAAGTAGAACCTCCTACTTTTTTCTTTTTTGACTGTAAGAAAACATTACGTAACTTTTTAGTCATGAGTAAACCTTTTTACCGCAATCACAAAAATATACTTTAAGCGTGATCCTTTGTTTAAGTAGAACCTCCTACTTTTTTTTTTTTCTTTTTTGACTGTAAGAAAACATTACGTAACTTTTTAGTCATGAGTAAACCTTTTTACCGCAATCACAAAAATATACTTTAAGCGTGATCCTTTGTTTAAGTAGAACCTCCTACTTTTTTCTTTTTTGACTGTAAGAAAACATTACGTAACTTTTTAGTCATGAGTAAACCTTTTTACCGCAATCACAAAAATATACTTTAAGCGTGATCCTTTGTTTAAGTAGAACCTCCTACTTTTTTCTTTTTTGACTGTAAGAAAACATTACGTAACTTTTTAGTCATGAGTAAACCTTTTTACCGCAATCACAAAAATATACTTTAAGCGTGATCCTTTGTTTAAGTAGAACCTCCTACTTTTTTGATTTTGCCAAGTCTGTAATTTAATTTTTACTCCAGAGGATTTTGACAGTAGTCCTGTCTTCTTCGGCCGTTTTAGCACCTATTTTGGTTAGTATAAACGCACATCGCCAGGGACGCCATGTTGAATGCCCACGCTCGCTCTTAGGTCAGATCGATAACTTCATAACTCATTGGTCTGCCTATCTACACCTCAAACAGCGTCCTGTGAAGTGGTTGACACGCAGGACCAACCGAGTCTACAAAATGTTGTTGTTACCACTGACCGACAAGAGACAGCGAATGCACCGTTCCGACCCCCGTCAGTCATCGACCTTAGGTCGAGTGATTGCAGTTGCGGAATCTTTTAATTTATATTTGCACTGGGAAGGACTCTCTATATTCAGAGGAGGTCCATTTCCCTAATCCGTCTAAGGTATTAAAGCCATACTTCTATTTGCCTTAATGCATAAGCATAGGTCTTCTTTTACTCTAACGTATTAAAGCCATACTTCTATTTGCCTTAATGCATAAGCATAGGTCTTCTTTTACTCTAACGTATTAAAGCCATACTTCTATTTGCCTTAATGCATAAGCATAGGTCTTCTTTTACTCTAACGTATTAAAGCCATACTTCTATTTGCCTTAATGCATAAGCATAGGTCTTCTTTTACTCTAACGTATTAAAGCCATACTTCTATTTGCCTTAATGCATAAGCATAGGTCTTCTTTTACTCTAACGTATTAAAGCCATACTTCTATTTGCCTTAATGCATAAGCATAGGTCTTCTTTTACTCTAACGTATTAAAGCCATACTTCTATTTGCCTTAATGCATAAGCATAGGCCTCCTTTTACTCCGTAGGGATAAAGCCTTTCTCCTCCTCCTCCGTCTGGGGAAAAAGTTCTTTTTTATATCATATATTAGGCACAATACAGGCACATTGGTGCACATTATCATTATTATTATTATTATTATTATTACTGGTAAAGTTACAATGCAAAAATACATCTCCATCCTTACCCGTCTTTTTGGGAAAAATAGAAGGCAAAACGTGGTTTCCAAAAGAAGATTGTTTTTATTTTTTAACAGTAGAAAATTACATTTAAGGGTTCAGTTTCATTTATAAAAGTACACAGGTTTTTCAGCTTACTATATATCAGGTTTCAGTCCTCTCCTCAAAATCTCTCAAAAAAGTCTCTAAGTAACATTCTTCTTCTCTCTCCAGCTCAGTGTAAAAATCTCACCCTGCTCTCGCCAGTTGGCCCTTTTTATAAGGTCCGTCACGTCACGCCATCGTCAGTACATAGCTCCAATCACCGTACATTACGTGTCATATCCCTCCTTCAGTTATTTGTTACTTTGCAGTTACATATCAAATCAAGTAATTTATAAGAATACAATGCCCCTCTGACTAGCGCCCCCCCTTCTTGGCCTTGCATTCCAGCCGGTCACTTCTCTACTGCATGGGGCCTCTTTCGTTCTGAGACGAGGGCGAGGCAGACTTCCGTAATATATCTTACATAGCCCACCACATACATATACAGAGATATACAGGTACAATACAGTACTCGGTGTACTATATTACATTAGTTTACATTACATTATAGTCATTATAGTCTGCTCTCCTCTCCTTCCTCTTCTGATTCAAGACTTCAACCAGCAACCCTCCCCGTCTGAAAGGGTTTAACATTACACAGCTCTTTCTCCTCCGTCCCTGTCTCTCTCCTCTCGAGAGGCCCACATTCTGTTGGTTCACTCCCTTTTCACAGCTTTTCACAGACATTTTCTATGGAGACATTTAAAGGCTCAGTTCCATTTTTTTATAAGAGAGAGTTCAGTTCCAAGATTTATACTGGTCATATAGGAACGACCCAGGATGTCATTGTCAAAAAGTGTCACTTGTTCTGTGGCACATCTCACATACATACATACATACATACATACATACACAGTACACAATAATAATAATAATAATAATAATAATAATAATAATAATAATAATAATAATAATAATAATAATAATAATAATAATAATAATAATAATAATAATAATAATAAAATAATAATAATAATAATGATGATGATGATAGTGATAATAATAATAATGATCATAATAATAATAATGATGATGATGATGATGGTGATAGTACCTTGATCTTGGCGTTGAGGGTCTGCATGGCGAGGTCCAGTCTTCTAACAGCAGTTCTGACCTCTTGTGATTTTGGTCCATAATGATGTCCTTCTACGTCGATCTTCTCATAGTATATCGCTGCCATGTCTGCTTGGCCTGACCTGGACACAGGTAGTAATGATAATAATTATTATTATTATGATAACTATAATTATAATTAGGGGTGTGACAATTTCAATACAGAATTTTACTTTTTTTTGTTTAATTCACATTCAAAACAGTATCAAAATGTCAAACTGTATGGAGGATTCTCCTCTCATTCTGTTCCCTGGATCTCATGTTTTCTCTCAGTTTAAAGGATGAGGACAGTGTCATTTATTTGTCATCTTATTGTCAAAGAGACATTTCAAAGGGAGACTGACCAGGTCCTTCTCACTTCCTGTAAGGTGTCATGTGACCTACACAAGCCCCTCCCCCCTAGAGACTATAACAGCAGGTTAGATTAGATTTGATTCAAATGTATTGTCATCATACAGCACAAGTACAGTACAACGAAAGGACGTTTTAATCCAGTGTGTTATTCCAGTGTGTTAATTCAGTGTGTTAATTCAGTGTGTGTTAATCCAGTGTGTTAATCCAGTGTGTGGTAATCCTGTGTGTTAATCCAGTGTGTTAATCCAGTGTGTGTTAATTCTGTGTGTGTTAATTCAGTGTGTGTTAATCCTGTGTGTTAATCCAGTGTGTGTTAATCCTGTGTGTTAATCCAGTGTGTGTTAATTCAGTGTGTGTTAATCCAGTGTGTGTTAATCCAGTGTGTGTTAATCCAGTGTGTGTTAATCCTGTGTGTTAATCCTGTGTGTTAATCCAGTGTGTGTTAATCCTGTGTGTTAATCCAGTGTGTGTTAATTAAGTGTGTGTTAATCCAGTGTGTGTTAATCCAGTGTCTGTTAATCCAGTGTGTTAATCCAGTGTGTTAATCCTGTGTGTTAATCCTGTGTGTTAATCCTGTGTGTGTTAATCCAGTGTGTTAATCCAGTGTGTGTTAATCCTGTGTGTTAATCCTGTGTGTTAATCCTGTGTGTGTTAATCCAGTGTGTGTTAATCCAGTGTGTTAATCCTGTGTGTTAATCCAGTGTGTGTTAATCCAGTGTGTGTTAACCCTGTGTGTTAATCCAGTGTGTTAATCCTGTGTGTTAATCCTGTGTGTTAATCCCATGTGTGTTAATCGCGTGTGTTAATCCCGTGTGTTAATCCAGTGTGTTAATCCCGTGTGTGGTAATCCAGTGTGTGTTAATCCAGTGTGTGTTAATCCTGTGTGTTAATCCTGTGTGTTAATCCAGTGTGTGTTAATCCAGTGTGTTAATCCAGTGTGTTAATCCAGTGTGTGTTAATCCAGTGTGTGTTAATCCAGTGTGTTAATCCAGTGTGTTAATCCAGTGTGTTAATCCTGTGTGTTAATCCCATGTGTGTTAATCCTATGTGTGTTAATCCAGTGTGTGTTAATCCAGTGTGTGTTAATCCAGTGTGTGTTAATCCTGTGTGTGTTAATCCAGTGTGTGTTAATCCTGTGTGTTAATCCAGTGTGTGTTAATCCAGTGTGTGTTAACCCGTGTGTGTTAACCCCGTGTGTGTTAACCCTGTGTGTGTTAACCCGTGTGTGTGTTAACCCTGTGTGTGTTAACCCCGTGTGTGTCAACCCCATGTGTGTTAACCCCGTGTGTGTTAACCCCGTGTGTGTTAACCCCGTGTGTGTTAACCCCGTGTGTTAACCCCGTGTGTGTTAACCCTGTGTGTGTTAACCCTGTGTGTGTTAACCCCGTGTGTGTTAACCCCGTGTGTGTTAACCCTGTGTGTGTTAACCCCGTGTGTGTTAACCCCGTGTGTTAACCCCGTGTGTGTTAACCCCGTGTGTGTTAACCCTGCGTGTGTTAACCCCGTGTGTGTTAACCCTGTGTGTTAACCCTGCGTGTGTTAACCCTGTGTGTGTTAACCCCGTGTGTGTTAACCCCGTGTGTGTTAACCCCGTGTGTGTGTCTCACTGCAGGGCGTTGAGGGACTGCTCCATGGAGTCCGTCAGGTTCTTCTCTGACGGGTTGTAGACGTATTCCTGGCAGAACGACGGCCTCACGCCCAGGATCTCCACCTCGCACCCTAGTGGAGACACACAGCGTTACACCCAGGATCTCCACCTCGCACCCTAGTGGAGACACACAGCGTTACACCCAGGATCTCCACCTCGCACCCTAGTGGAGACACACAGCGTTACACCCAGGATCTCCACCTCGCACCCTAGTGGAGACACACAGCGTTACACCCAGGGTCTCCACCTCGCACCCTAGTGGAGACACACAGCGTTACACCCAGGGTCTCCACCTCGCACCCTAGTGGAGACACACAGCGTTACACCCAGGATCTCCACCTCGCACCCTAGTGGAGACACACAGCGTTACACCCAGGATCTCCACCTCGCACCCTAGTGGAGACACACAGCGTTACACCCAGGATCTCCACCTCGCACCCTAGTGGAGACACACAGCGTTACACCCAGGATCTCCACCTCGCACCCTAGTGGAGACACACAGCGTTACACCCAGGATCTCCACCTCGCACCCTAGTGGAGACACACAGCGTTACACCCAGGGTCTCCACCTCGCACCCTAGTGGAGACACACAGGGTTACACAACCGTCGCCGCGTTGCTATGGTTACCATCGATGAGGCCAGTACCCTGGTTAACCCTTTCGCTGCCACACGACAAAGGGTTAACCCTTTCACTACCACACTACAGAAGGTTAACCCTTTCACTGTCACGCGACAAAGGGTTAACCCTTTCACTACC
>NW_028172455.1:25000-40000 GCF_963971535.1 Notolepis coatsorum
TGTTTAGTCCCTTGTTTGAGCCGAATCTGGGTTTAACATGATTTGTGGAGCTCCCTCTGGTGTTGTGATCGTGGTATTCACTGACCTTTGGGAAGTATTTAGTCATGTACATGGGTACCTTGGTTGTGTAGTGTATCTTGTAGACCAGGCCCATTGCAAGTTGCTGTACTCTGTCGTCTACTCTAAGCCATCCTAGGTTGTCAAAGTGGGCAGGGGTGAGGTGGGTTCTAGGAGTAAGGTCAAGCAGTAGTCTGACCAGTTTGTTTTGAGATGTTTGTAATTTTGTTTTTAGCGCCTTTGAGGTGCTTTGGTACCATGAGGTGCAAGCATAGTCGTAGTACCCTTGAATGAGTGCTCCTGCTAGAGTCTTCAGGGTATTCTTGTTTACCAGTGAGGAGATCCGGTACAAGAAACGAGTTCGTTGGTTGACTTTTTTTATTACATTGGATGCCATTTTGTCACAGGAAAGATTTGCCTCTAGGATGGAACCCAGGTAGGTAATATCTTCTTTCCTTGTGACAATATTGTCACCCACTGTAACTGAGAAGCCGTCGGTCTTGCTGAGTTTGTTATTTGAACCGAAGAGAATGGACTCTGTTTTGCCCATGTGTAATGATAGTTTGTTATCAGCGAGCCATATGCAGATTTTGCTTAGTTCTGAGCTGAGGGTTTTTTCAACCTGTAACTTGTTCTTGTCAGAGACCAGCAGGGCTGAGTCGTCCGCAAACAGGAACAAGTTGCAGTCACAAGCTGACGACATGTCATTTGCATAAATTAGGAACAGTAGCGGACCTAGTATGCTTCCTTGTGGAACACCACAGTTTACTGTGAGGGGGGGGGATAGGGTACCGTTTACCTCCACCATCTGCTCTCTCCCCTCCAGGTAGGATTGCATCCAGCTCACTGATAGACTATCAAAACCAATTGCTTTTAGCTTGTCAATCAGAATGGTGTGATTGACAGTGTCGAAGGCCTTTTGTAGGTCCAGCATGACCATGCCGCAGTATTTGCCCGCGTCCACCTCTTGTTTGATGTGGTCGTTTAAATAGAGAAGGCATGTGTCAGTGGAGTGGGATGTTCTGAAGCCAGATTGGAATTCGTAGATTAGATTTTTTTCCGCAAGGTATTTTTCGACCTGTTCGTATACAATTTTTTCCATGACTTTCGAGATGGAGGTAAGGATAGAAACAGGGCGGTAGTTGCCTGGGTCTAATTTACTGCCTTTTTTGTGCAGAGGGGTCACTCTCGCAATTTTGAAGTCCTTGGGGACGTGTCCCTGTTTTATAGAGAGGTTTATTATGTGTGTGATGACTGGGGTGATGGCGGCTGCTGAGTCTCTGAGGAATTTGGAGGGGATGTTGTCATGGCCAGTGGCCTTGTTAGGTTGGAGGGCGCTCAGTTTTTTGAGTACCTCATCTCATTCCAGTTTGAAGTCGTCTTTGTGGACCCCTAGGTTTTTGTAGTAAGCTACTATGTGTTCTACCACATAATGCCCTGAGTGGGAGGGTAGTTTGTTTACCAGTGTTGTGGCTATGTTTGTGAAGAAACTATTTGAGTAATTGGCTACATCCAGCTTGTCTGTGATGAGCGTGTTGTCCGTCTTTATGTTTATGTTTGAGAATCTGGTTTTAAGTTTTTTACTGCAGCCTAGTTGGTTATTGAGTAATTTCCAAAGTTCACGCGGTTTGTTTTTGTTTTCCTCGGTTTTGTCATTGATGACAAAGACTTTTATAATTTGTTACTAATACTACTAGTTACATTTTATTTCGAAATATTAAATAACCCCACAACAACCAGCGTAACTCTATAGCATAGAGTAATAATAACTTCCTAGTTCATTCATGTCACCCCCCCCCCCCCCCCCCCCCCCTCCAGCCAGGCAAATAGACCTGCGCCCCCCCCCCCCCCCCCCCTCCCCTCTGGTAAAGTGTGGCGTCAATCTGACGTGACCCTCGCATTATACAGTATCAATCAACATGTCGAAAAGACCAAAGCAGTCCGGTGCTCAGGGAAGGAAAGAAGAGGAGGAACAATGTGAAAAGGGCAGAGGTAATAATAATAATAATAATAATAATAATAATAATAATAGGGCGGCTAGGTGGTGTAGTGGGCAAGGCACTCGCCACCAATGTGGAGACGCTGGGTTCGCGTGTTCGAATCCAGCGCTCCACATTGTTTTCAGTTTAGCTGGTCGTCCGCAGTAAATAATACACATTGGCCGTATTACGGGGAGGGAAAACTGAAGGGTGGGGATCGGGCGTTGTGGACAGCGACTCCTACAGGTCGGTTGGTGCGCCTGCGCAGTAGAATCAGGAAGTGTCGGGGGCAGCGTGAGCCTCCCACGCGTTACTCCTCGACAGAGATCGAGCTGCGCAGGTGAAAAGATGCGACTGCTGTTACCTCAAGTATCGGAGGGGACTTGTGCTATGTATGACTTAGTCCACATTGCAGCCGGCTTGTGGGAGGCAAGAAACAGCGTTCGTGACAGGGGAGGGTTGAATTGGATGATACGAAAATTGGGATGGGAGAAAAATATAGAAAATGGGAGAAAAAGTGGATCGAATAATAATAATAATAATAATAATAATAATAATAATAATAATAAATATAAATTGGATTTAGAGAGAGAAGCGCTTTTCTCAGACTCAAGGACACTTTATAAAGAGAGAGATGCTATATAAAAGAAAGGGTCAAAATATATATATATAGTAACAACAGGAAAAAATAAAACAAATACAATTAAAAAAAGGAAGCAAGGTGCCGTCCAATTGGACGAAACAGTAACAAGAAACTATAAACAAAAACAACGGGATCTGTAGCTTAAAAGAAAAGGGTCAGGGGTGAAGGGGGTGAAGGGGGTGAAGGGGGTGAAGGGGGTGAAGGGGGTGGGCTACTTGGGAGCAGGGCCGTGTTGCGTGAAGGCAAGTGTGAACAGGTGTGTTTTTAGGTGTGTTTTGAAGAGGTTGATGGTGTCAGAGCCTCGGATGGAGGGGGAGAAGGGAGTTCCACAGCCTGGGGGCAGCAGCTACAGAGAGAGCTCGGTCTCCCAGTGGGGAACGCCTGGTGCGGGGGATGGTGAGGAGGTCGGAGTTGGAGGAGCGGAGGCCTGGTGCTGGAGTGTAGGGTGGAGTAGGGTCAGGTAGGAGGAGCGGAGGCCTGGTGCTGGAGTGTAGGGTGGAGTAGGTCGGTCAGGTAGGAGGAGCGGAGGCCTGGTGCTGGAGTGTAGGGTGGAGTAGGGTCAGGTAGGAGGAGCGGAGGCCTGGTGCTGGAGTGTAGGGTGGAGTAGGGTCAGGTAGGAGGAGCGGAGGCCTGGTGCTGGAGTGTAGGGTGGAGTAGGGTCAGGTAGGAGGAGTGGAGGCCTGGTGCTGGAGTGTAGGGTGGAGTAGGGTCAGGTAGGAGGAGCGGAGGCCTGGTGCTGGAGTGTAGGGTGGAGTAGGTTGGTCAGGTAGGAAGGGGCCAACCCGTGCAGGGATTTGTAGGTGAGGAGGATCTTGTAGGGGATTCGATAGTTGATGGGGAGCCAGTGGAGTTTTTGCAGGGTGGGGGTGATGTGCTGCCAGGGTTTGGTGCGCGTGAGGACCCTCGCAGCAGAGTTTTGGACGTACTGTAAGCGATCCAGAACCTTCTTGGAGGCACCAAGAAGGATTCCGTTACAGTAGTCGAGGCGGGAAGTGATGAAGGCGTGAACGAGTGTTTCCACTGAGGTGTCGGAGAGTGAGGGGCGGAGGCGGGAGATGGTTCTGAGGTGGAAGAAGGCGGACCTGGTGACAGACTTGACGTGAGGGTGGAATGAGAGGGTTGAGTCCAGTATTACGCCCAGGTTCCTTATCTCCGTGGAGGGGCAGATGGAGTAGCCATCCACGGAGAGAACAAGGCGGTCGATCTTTTGGAGGAATGAATGAATGAATGAATGAAAACCTTATTTAACAGATTGCAGAATGGGTACAATACAGTACGGCTCAATACATACAATTGTTAAGGGGATGCAGACCAGAGAAAGACTTTTGTCTTGTTTACATCAGGGTCCCCCATTTTCAATTCATAGTGACATACACAACATACATGACATCATGACATTTATGGCACAGGGACATACATGACATACAGGTATAGTAGTTACATTTGTGACATATATGATATGCAAATATACAGTACTGTTACCCATAGATCCTGACAGAGAGTATATACATATGATTTGATTTTGATTTTATTTTATTAGGGATCCCCATTAGCTGGTGCGATATCAACCAGCTAGTCTTCCTGGGGTCCACACACAAAAAAACATACAAAAACAATCACACTATTGCAAAAACAAAATTATTAAAAGTCAGTACACACAATGCATAATGAAACTACTGTAACAATTAACAATTTAACTAAAATTACATTAGTGTAAAACAAAAACAAAAAATTGTGTGTTAAAAACTATTTAAAAACAATTTAAGATTATTTTTAAAAGTGAATCTACTGTAAATGCAGCAGAGGTTCCGAGGCAGGCCATTCCAAAGAGTTAATGCTCTAAAAATAAAAGATCTCCCCAAAGCGCTGGTTCTAGGACCTGGCAATTCAAGCTGCCCACTACTGGAACCTCTAGTGTAATGCTCGTGCACAGTATTACTAAAAACAATCTGATTATGTATAAAAACAGGAGTCTTACTGCTCATGACCAACTTGAACAGCACAAGTATATTAAAAGACAATCTATTTTCAACGTTAAGCCAAGAGAGGCGGACATGCATACGGCTCACATTAGACCTTAGTGAGCAGCCCAGTACCAACCGTGCTGCCCTGTTCTGGACCACCTGGAGCTTCCTGAGGTCACCACTGGCAGCAGATGACCACATCGCAGAGCAATAGTCAAGATGACATAAAACTAAACTTTGCACTATCTGACATAAAAGGGGACGGGCAACAAAAGAAGCACATTTCCTGGAAATACCAATTGCTCTTCCCATTTTTAAAACAATATAATTAATATGCTGAGACCAAGGCAGAGTGCAATCCAGCATCACTCCAAGGAGTTTAGTACTTTCAACTTGTTGAACTGCCGAATTACACAAGTTTAAATGAAGCTTTGGATTTGTAGATAACCTGTGCCTTGTTCTTGTTGATGGGGAGGGGACTGTACATTCGGAGGGGGTGGGAGAGAAATATACATACGGTGGGGAGAGAATATATACATACGGAGGGGAGGAGACTGTCTATTAGGAGGGGCTGGGGAAGCTACAACTATTAGTCTTCTTACTGTTGAGTTGGAGGAAGTTAGGTCATCCATGTTTTTATGTCCTGGAGGCAGGCAGTGAGGGAGGGGGGAGGGAGGGGAGCAGAGGGTTTGGTGTGGAGGTAAAGCTGTGTGTCGTCTGCGTAGGAGTGGAAGTGGAGGCCATGTTTCCTTATGATCTCACCGAGTGGGAGGAGGTAGATGGTAAAAACGGAGCGGACCTAGCACCGAACCCTGGTGAACACCCTGTTTAACAAGTGCTGGAGCTGGCGGTTAGGTGGCCGAGCGGAGATTGCGTTCGTCACCAACCCCGGAGCTGTGACACAGCTCCGGGGTTGTCACCAGCTTGGCTGGCCGTCTGCACTAATACAATTGGCTGTATTAGAGGGTGGGAGAAGCTGGCGGGGTGGGTCCGGGTCGTTGTAAACAGCGACTCCTACAGTTCGGTCGGGGCGCCTGCTAAGCGCGGATAGGACTCGAGGGGGATAGTGTGGTCCTCCCACACGCTACGCCCTCTCAGTGAGAATCCGCGCTGCCAGGTGAAAAGAAGCGGTGATTGGCTGGACGTGTGTCGGAGGAAGCACGTGGTAGCCTCCACTCTCCCAGATTATCTGACTGTGGGGGGTAAGTGCGCAGCGACCAGGAAGGGACTGGGAATTGGCATAACGACTAACATTGGGATGGGAGAAAATCGGAGGAAAATGGAGGGGGAAAAAGATAAAAAAAACAAAAAAAAAAAACAAGTGCTGGAGCTGACATGGAGCCCCTGAGGGAAACATACTGCCACCTGGTGGTCAGGTAGGATGAGAACCAGGACAGGGGGGTACCAGTGATGCCAAGGACACTTTCCAGACGGTCTAGGAGGCTTGAGTGTGAGATGGTGTCGAAAGCAGCTGAGAGGTCCAGGAGGATGAGGATGTTGATGTAGCCAGCATCAGCAGCCATGAGGAGGTCATTTGTCACCTTAATCAGAGCGGTCTCGGTGCTGCGTTTAGCCCTGAACCCAGACTGGAGTGGTTCGAACAGGTCGTGGTGGGCCATGTGACTCTGCAGCTGGGCGGCTACTGCGCGCTCGAGGACCTTGCTGAGGAAGGGGAGGTTGGAAATGGGGCGAAAGTTGTTGAGGTTATCGGGGTCCAGACCGGGTTTCTTGAGAATTGGGGTGACTGCTGCCACCTTCAGGTCAGCAGGGACGGAGCCAGTGGACAGGGAGGAGTTGATGATGTCTACCGTGAGAGGACAGAGGGCGGGCAGGCCAGCCTTCACCAGGGTGGTGGGCATGGGGTCCAGAGAGCAGGTGGAGGACTTAGAGCCAGCTTCATGATGGAGTCGGTGTCCACCAGGGAGAAGGATGAAAGGGAGTAGGTGGGATGGGACAGGGGGTCATGTTTAACACCCGGAGGTCAGGGGGTCATAGGTAATAATAATAATAATTTAGGACCTGCTCAGAGGTCATCATTCGGCACGCATGCGATGCATGAATGCGATTCGTATCTGCGATTAACCCATCCCATCGTCCTTCCCCCCCAAGGGCAGCCGGGAGCAGACAGGCGTCAACGTGAGTTGCGCCAGGGGACCAATCCAAGTGCTCCTGTCCGTCTTCGTCAAGGACGCCACAGTGTTAGCGATCTGTTGTTGTGCATGTTTTTCCATTGGGTTTATCTTATCGGGGGGAGAACCCTTGCGAGCACAGGGAGAACATGCAAACTCCACACAGAAAGGCCTGGGAGATACCCCACCTGGGTAACTGGCATCATCGAAACCTGGTCCACAAGCGGGAATCGAACCCTGGACCTTCTTGCTGTGAGGCGACAGTGTTAACCACTACACCACCGTGCCGCCTATGTGTGTGGGGGACACAGGAATAGACTGCAGCTGCTGGTAGATGGCATGCGTGGGGGACACAGGAATAGACTGGAGGTGCTGGTAGACGCCATCGATCTTGGTTTGGAAGAATTCCGTGGATCTGTTGCAGAGATCGGAGGAGGTGGTCTGGAGGGGGTTATCAGGGGGCCGGAGGAGTTTGGTGATGGTGGAGAAGAGGGCTTTGGAATTCCCTTGGCCTTTGGTGATGACGTCAGAGTAGAGAAGGAGGATTTGGTTTGGGTGAGGGCGAGTATGCATGATCAAGTTCAACAATGTGTGCTTTTATTTTTGATATTCCTCAATTCCACGTTGAAATTACGAGATTAAGTGTGGGGGTCACCCAAAAAGAATCCTAAATAAAATGGGGTTGTGGTATTAAAACGTTTGAGAACCCCTGATCTAGTGTAACAGTGTAACAGAGTGTAATGTTAACTTACTAGCTTATTTTTGGACGACAGTAACGTTAGCTAAAAATACATAGACTAGGCTACTGCGTGCATAACAGTAGCCTACATCAAATAAAAGTAGGCTACATAACTAATAAAATTAAGAAAACTGTAGTACCAGTCATCATCAGGGAAATTAGGTCTATTCAGCAGGTGTTACAGTCCTGTGTCATACTGTAGGCTACATTTCTATTGACATCCGTTTACCCTGTAATAAAAAAAAATTCTATTCCTTTTCATCTCCTTTATAATTAATTGTTGTAGTAACCTTTGGTTTGTTGTGTTACAGTTCATAATCTCTAACGTGAGTTTATATAGTTAGTTACATCAGTGTTTTAAAGTGCATATCATTAATGTTAATGCCAAATAAACGTTCCCATTATGCTATATTAGTATTACACTGCAGTTTACTGCTTTTTTGGACTCTGTAAATGTAAAACTACATTTTCATTGTAATGACAATACTGTTAAATAAAATGGCCATTAGTATGCATGCCCATCTTATGTACAGTATAGCAGACATGCATCTTTTTAAGTTTTTCATCTTCATGAATCTGAAAAAATACTAGTAGACTAACACCCAATGGTCATACACTCTCCTTTTCTCTTCAGATGCTGTTACGACCCCTGAGGTCGAAGGGTAAAAGGGCTGTAACATAAAACATTGATTGACAGAAAGGATGACCAGGTTTGTAAACAAAGATTATGTTTATTGATAATGAAGGAAACACCGGTAACTCAAGGGTGAGCCAAGGCCAAAACAACAAACAAACACCACTATTCTCCAAAACAAACCAACCTAATCTATGGTAAAAAGAAATTACATTCCATAACCTAAACCATTACCTAACAAAAACAGGAGACAATGCCCAAATGAAATGGCGACTCACCCCATCAGTGCTTCCTGAGAATGAGAAAATAACACACATTAGTGATATGATACAGAACAGGTAAATACTATATGTATATGGCAGGACAGCAAACTACTGCCAACTACAAGTATAGCAAAACAAAGCATCATTAACTGATACTAGCTCTCTATGGCCACTAACAGCGGTACAAACAATTGCTCAACGACCTGAGCACATGGCCTAGCCGCATGTCAGAGAGAGAGCGAATTAACCGATCAGCCAGGTTTAAGCAGGGTGTGGTGATCCAGGATTGGGTGGGTGGTGGCGGGTGATGATCCAGGATTGGTCTGCAGGAATCCTGAAACCCATCCACCAATCGGTGAGGTGCTGCAAAGTAGTCCACCAATCAATGGAGGGGCAGGAATGGCGGGGATGAATGGTGGAGTACGGGTTTTGACTGAAGGGAGGAAACAAGATGGAGACAAAACAAACACTGGGGAAGCAAAGACATTGGGATGTAACCTCCACCTCAGAAGAGCCCAGCTCACAACGCACCGCACCATCGAGCACCCCCCCTCTTACCCCCCTCCACCTCAGAAGAGCCCAGCTCACAACGCACCGCACCATCGAGCACCCCCCCTCCACCTCATGAGCCCAGTGATACAGCATCAGGAATAAAGACGCCACCAATAGGCCCGGCTGACTGACCATCTCCTCTAACTGATGAGGTAAGAAGAGAGTTAGTTCACAGAGGACCATTCCAAATAAAAAAAACAGCTTCACATTTCCAAAACAAAAGGACAGCGTGAGTCTTAGTCGACGGAGGAAACGTCAGAAGAAGCTGGCTGACTCCAAAGAGGAGGAGAGGTTGCACTGCCTCTTCTGGTATCTAAGAGAGCGTACAAACGGAACAGGGAAGGGTTAAAGGCAGTGATGCAGTGGTCATGGGACGGGGGTTGCACACCGTTCCACCAGGTCTTTGAGAATGGACGCGCGTGCACACAATAATGCGTGCCACTCGACTCTGCGCCAAGTACCCACCTGGCTACTTTGCATAACAATAGCTCAGGTCGTCATCAGGTTGTGTTCAAATACTACAGTTGGACCATTCACACACAAAACCTGTGAATGAAATGTGTTACATTCCATTCCTGGAGGCAATTAGGCATCGTCTTTATTTTCGCGAGGGAACATGCGCATGCGCGGGAGCGCGCGTGCATCATGTGACGTCATTAAAACACAGTGCAACCAGATATAAAATCACCACTGCACCACTGGTTAAAGGACCGGAAAATCCTCACCTTTTTACACATTCACACACTGACGGCAGAGGCGACCGACCATGCACATCGGGAGCGGTTAGGGGTTAAGTGTCTTGCTCAAGGACACTTCGACGACGCGCTGCCCGGGTGGGAGCGGGCATCGAGGCGGTTGTCGTACCAGACACTGCGACGCAGCTATAATGCAACTAGGTGCAACATTCACCAGAATTTGAGGAGACCGCCGGTGGGCTCTCCTCCTCAGTCTCCTCAGACCCGTCCCACCAGAGGGGCAGCCTGCTGTGTGCGTCCTCCTTCTGGGGCGGCTCATCCCACATGTAGTTACCTGTCATGTGATGGGTCTCACAGTACCGCCCTGCACACACACACACACACACACGCACACACACACACAGGTAATCATGAGCTCGTAAACTCCAATATTTCATTCTGTTATAGTTGGAAGTTCTATTTTTTATAGCTAAAACTCATTGTATTCTTTATTGTCATCCAATTAAATCACATATAAATCGTGATAATCATATTAAATCATCGATCAAATGATATATTGAGTATATGGATCCATTCAAATGGAGAACGAGAGATTCCAACATTCCACATAGTTTGAAGACATTGAAGGACAGTGAACACATCATGTGACCCGCCGCAGTCAAACCCGCCATTCAGAACTAGGTCAAAATGGAGATTTGAGATCTTATCTATATGTCTCCTTATTTGCTAAACTTAATACGACTTGTAAATACTGTGACGAGCCTTGCGGTGTTCAGGCTCGAGGCACGGACCAAAACAAACAATTCCAATGTCCACACAAGCACAAGCACAATTTCAATAAACTAATTATATTTATTGATCTGCAGTACAAGTCCGATGGGCAATAGAGGGGTCATATAACAGTCCAGGGTCAATACACGTTCCAGGTTCTCGTACAAAAAGGGAATGTTCAATACTCAAGGGTTTGTCGTCCGGTCCAGGGTCAGTTTCACAAGGGGGTATCTCAGCCAGTCCAGGGTTCAGTACCACGAACACCTTCTCGCTCTAACCTCTCCTTCAAACTACCTCTTAACTCACAAACTCAGTATCTCACTCTCTCTCCACGATCTCTGCTCCTTCCTCACCTCCACTCAACTCTTCTCTGTCTCTCCTAGGGTTTTATGCTATGTGTGTCTTGTGTGTGTGTGTGTGTGTGTGTGTGTGTGTGTGTGTGTGTGTGTGTGTGTGTGTGTGTGTGTGTGTGTGTGTGTGTGTGTGTGTGTGTGTGTGTGTGTGTGTGTCTGGTGTGTGTGGGATGTGGGTGATCACGTGGTGCACAGGTGTGTTCCATCAGTCCTAATCAACTCCCTAATTAACTCTCCTCCTCCCGTGGCAGTAGTATCTCCCATCCTCCACGTAGCCACGGGACGGGGGATGATATCTGCCACAACACGTTAATTCTTGTTGGATTATCCGACAGTATTATTTTCCTGGCTGTGTGAAAAAACGACAGTTGCGTCTGAGGGGAGTGGCCACTGGCTAAGTACTCTGTGTCGGGTATCGGAGAGAAGAAGCACAGACCTGAGAGAGGAGATGAGACGCACCGAAATCCATTCGAGACAACGGGCCCAGTACAGAGAAACATAGATACAGAGATAATCTTCTATCCGTCACAATTTAAATTGTATTTCTCGGTCGCGCAAAAGCTGGCTGGCAGTCGCATTGAATAATCTACTCCAGTATGCACGCGCTCCGAAAGTGTGTAAACATGCGCATAACGGAGTATAGAGAGAACGCTCTATAGCGGAGGTCCCCAACCATCGGGTCGCGGACCGGTACCTGGCCGTGGATCATTTGGTACCGGGCCGCAAAGAAAGAATAAAGTTGTTTAAAAGGAAATGTCTTTTATTTTCATTCGTCTTCCGGGTATTTTACTTAAAAAGAATTGCCACTTACGGGCGGCTACGTGGTGCAGTGGGCAAGGCGCTCACCACGAATACTGGAGACTGAGCGCCTCCCTGTTCGAGCCCAGCGCTCCACATTGCTTTCAGTTTAGCTGGTCGTCCGCACTAATACACATTGGCAGTATTAGGGGGTGGGAAACTGATGGGTGGGGATCGGGCGTTGTGGACAGCGACTCCTACAGGTCGGTTGGTGCGCCTGCGCAGTAGAATCAGGAAGCGATGGGGGCGGCGCCCCTCCAAAGCCCAGACCCCTGACGCTGAAAGATCGAGCCGCGCAGGTGAAAAGATGCGACTGCTGTTACCTCGAGTATCGGAGGGGACTTGTGCTATGTATGACTTCGTCCACATTGCAGCCGGCTTGTGGGAGGCAAGAAACAGCGTTCGAGACAGGGGAGGGTTGAATTGGACGATATGAAAATTGGGATGGGAGAAAATAGAAATGGGAGAAAAAGTGGATAAAAAAAAATTGCCACTTCCGCCTCGCCTCACTCTTTTTTTGCGCTGTGGTTGAGAGTGAGACATGGTTATGATCAGGTTTCTATGCACCTGAGTCTCCCGAACATGGACGGCGTACATACGCTGAGCTACGGTAACTTTCGCGCACTGTAAGCCTCTTTCATGTCATCACTAAGCCAATGAGAATGCTTCTTCAGAAATTGCGGCAGAATACACAAGACCAAATAAGAAATAGGTATCGGTCACATAGTTAGGGTTGGATTACAGCTGAGCTCCAGACAGACTCTTGTCTCCGTTGTATAGGTCCACAAGAATGTAGGACATTGCCTGCATGAACACACATCAGAATACAGGGCCAACACAGTCATGTCACCAGACAGAAGGCTGCCTCGCCACTCTTCTCTACGTGTTGTGATTCTGTGGTCCAGACAGACAGACAGACAGACAGACAGACAGAGAGACAGACGGACAGACAGACAGACAGACAGACAGACAGACAGACAGACAGCTGTGTTTGTTTAGAGCCAAAGTCTACCGACTCATAAGCAGAGAGGCTGCATAGCAGAGGCTGAGCAGAGGTCAGAAAGAGGTCATGTGTAAAGTCTCCCACATAGTCGAAACGGAACGTACGCGGAACGGACTCTGCAGAGGTCGCCGTGACATTTCGGATGACATTGATGATTCCACTCTGATGAAAGAGGATGGTAGACTCTTTTGAAATGTGGACGCTGAGGAGGATGCTGAAGATAACACGGAAGGATAAGCTCAAGAATGATGAGGTACTGAGAAGAGCGGGTATGCAAGGAGGACAGCTGCTGGAGAGGTTGAAAAAGAGAAAGATGGGAGTTGTGCGGGCATGTTCTGAGAGGATCCAGCGGGGAGATGTTCAAGAAGGTGGTGATGGGGAAGGTGGATGGATGGAGAGGAAGTGGAAGACCAAGAAGAGGCTGGGTAGACGACGTCTGTGATTGGAGCGGAGTGAGAGGCGGAGTCACGGAGTTGGAGAGAAGAAGTGGGGACAGAATGGGTTGGAGAGTGATAGGCAACCTTCGGAACCAAGAAGAAACGGCCCTCATAGCGGTCACAGAGGCACTTCACTTGGCAAAAGCGAAAGGCCTCTCCTCTGTCCTGATTCTCCTAGATCTATCTGCAGCCTTCGACACAGTCAACCATCAGATCCTCCTCGCGTCCCTCGCAGGAATGGGAGTGGCTGGCTCTGCGCTGACATGGCTGACATCATACCTCAATGACCGCTTCTACCAAGTGTCATGGAGAGGGACCCTGTCGGCCACTGCGGACGGGTGTCCCCCAGGGCTCGGTCCTAGGACCCCTTCTCTTCTCCCTCTACACTAAATCTCTGGGTAACATTATCACGTCTCATGGCTTCTCGTATCATTGCTATGCCGATGATACTCAATTGTTCCTCTCCTTCCCCACCTCAGATATCCACGTCTCTGAGCGGATCTCGGGCTGTCTGTCTGACATCTCCGCCTGGATGACGTCCAACCACCTCAAACTGAACCTATGCAAAACAGAATTGCTTCACCTGCCGGCCAAATCCTCCCCCCTGACCGACCTTTCCGTGACAAAAGAAGCCACCCAACTCCTCGTCCAACAGTCATCTCGACTACTGCAACGCACTGCTTGCTGGCCTCCCGGCCACTGCCACCAAGCCTCTTCAACTCATTCAGAACGCAGCGGCCCGTCTGATCTCAAACCTACCGAAGTCGGCCCATGTCACCCCACTTCTCAGGGACCTGCACTGGCTCCCCATTGCTGCACGAATCCGCTTCAAGGCCCTCGACCTGGCATACCGTGCGGCAAAGGGAACCGCTCCCGTCTACCTCCGGTCAATGGTCTCTAACTACACACCCTCAAGACCCCTTCGCTCTGCATCTTCTGGCCGCCTCAGACCCACTCCTATCCGAGCTCCGGGAGGGTCATCAAGGAGAAGTCGCCTATTCTCGGTCCTTGCCCCACAATGGTGGAACGAACTTCCCACCACAGTTAGGACAGCCGAAACCCGTCCAATCTTTCACCGTCGACTAAAAACACATTTCTTCAATCATTATCTGAAATGAAAAAAATATATATAAATAAAAACTCTAACCCTAACTAACCTTACCGTCATGCACTTGTCCTAATATACTAACCTACACTGTAGCACTCAACACTCTGATGAACATTATTGTTACTCAGCTGATAGAGTTGTGCCCTTCCTGATGACTTGTCGTACAGAACTTGTAAGTCGCTTTGGATAAAAGCGTCAGCTAAATGAATGTAATGTACCAAGAGAGAGTAGGGCAGGATCATGGTTCTATGGGTAGGATTGGTCCCGTAAAACTCTGGCAGTTAGATGATGCAAAGTGTGTGTGTGTGTGTGTGTGTGTGTGTGTGTGTGTGTGTGTGTGTGTGTGTGTGTGTGTGTGTGTGTGTGTGTGTGTGTGTGTGTGTGTGTGTGTGTGTGTGTGTGTGTGTGTGTGTGTGTGTGTGTGTGTGTGTGTGTGTGTGTGTGTGTGTGTGTGTGTGTGTGTGTGTGTGTGTGTGTGTGTGTGTGTGTGTGTGTGTGTGTGTGTGTGTGTGTGTGTGTGTGTGTGTGTGTGTGCGCGCGTGGTTTGATGGGGCACATTCCCCCTGGATAAACACACACTCTTTCTTTCTTTCTTTCTCTCTTTCTTTCTCTCTCACACACACACTCTTTCTCTCTCTCTCTCTCTCTCTCTCACACACACACACACACACTCTCTTTCTCTCTCTCTCTCACACACACACACACACTCTCTTTCTCTCTCTCTCTCACACACACACACACACTCTCTTTCTCTCTCTCTCTCACACACACACACACACTCTCTTTCTCTCTCTCTCACACCCACACACACCCACACACACACACACACGCACACACACAGGTAGTACAGGTAGTAGAAGACATGGTGCAGGTCA